>NW_026734796.1:0-230045 GCF_949786415.1 Peromyscus eremicus | reverse complement strand
CCTAAATCGCGTTGAATATCATGCAGTTTCTGGTTCTACGAGCAAGAATTGTTTTCTTTTAAGGAAAGTCACTATTGTGCTCCCATTGCCATACACAGTGCAAATAGGACTCGCGTCTGTACCCAGCAAGTACAGTGTATTGGACTGAAGAGGAGCTAATGTTCTTGTCAGTTGCCTAAGCAGAGTTGAACTAGATATGGCCCGTGTGTAGGAAGCACAGTTCTTTTCTTCTGAGCAAGCTCACTGTTCGGACCCCATAGGAAACACAGTAGAGTAGAAGAGTGACCTTTTCTCAAAAGCAGAGTGTATATCCTGTAAGGCGAGCTAGCGTTTGTTTCCCAGTCCTAAATGGAGTTGAATCACATGCAGTTTCTGGTTCTATGAGCAAGAGTTGTTTTCTGGTAAGAAGAGTCACTACTGCGCTCCCATTGTCATACACAGGGCAAATAGCACTCGCGTCTGTTCCCAGCAAGTACAGTGTATTGGACTGAAGAGGATCTACTGTTCTTGTCAGTTTCCTAAGCAGGATTGAACTAGATATGGCCCGTGTGTGTAGGAAGCACAGTTCTTTTGTTCTGAGCAAGCTCACTGTTCGGGCTCTATAGGAAACACAGTAGAGTAGAAGAGTGCTCTTTTCACAAAAGCAGAGTGTGTTTCTTGTAAGGCGAGCTAGCTTTTGTTTCCCAGTCCTAAATGGAGTTGAATCACATGCAGTTTCTGGTCCTTCGAGCAAGAGTTGTTTTCTGGTATCAAGAGACACTATTGTGCTCCCATTGTCATCACAGGGCAAATAGCTTTGGCGTCGGTTCCCAGCATGTACAGTGTATTGGACGGAAGAGCATCTACTGTTCTTGTATGTTTCCTAAGCAGAATTGAACTAGCTATGGCCGTGTGTGTAGGAAGCACAGTTCTTTTCTTCTGAGCAAGCTCACTGTTCGGACCCCATAAGAAATACAGTAGAGTGGATGAGTGCCCTTTTCTCAAAAGCAGAGTGTGTTTCTTGTAAGGCGAGATAGCGTTTGTTTCTCAGTCCAAAATGGAGTTGAATCACATGCAGTTTTTGGTCCCACGAGCATGAGTTGTTTTCTGGTAAGGAAAGTCACTATTCGCTCCCTTTCTCATACACAGTGCAAATAGCACACGTGTCTTTTCCCAGCAAGTACAGTGTATTGGACTGAAGAGGAGCTACTGTTCTTGTCAGATTCCTAAGCAGAGTTGAACTAGATATTGCCCGTGTGTGTAGGAAGCACAGTTCTTTGTTCTGAGCAAGCTCAATGTTCTGGCCCTATAGGAGACACATTAGAGTAGAATACTGCTCTTTTCTCAAAAGCAGAGTGTGTTTCTTGTAAGGCCAGCTAGCGTTTGTTTCCCAGTCTAAATGGAGTTGAATCACATGCAGTTTCTGGTCCTACGAGCAAGAGTTGTTTAATGGTAAGAAGAGTCACTATTGCGCTCCCATTGTCATACACAGGGCAAATAGCACTGGTGTCTGTTCCCAGCATGTACACTGTATTGGACTGAAGAGGATCTACTGTTCTTGTCAGTTTCCTAGGCAGAGTTGAACTAGATATGGCTGTGTGTGTAGGAAGCACAGTTTTTTTGTTCTGAGCAAGCTCACTGTTCTGGTCATATAGGAAACACATTAGAGTAGAATAGTGCTCTTTTCTAAAAAGCAGAGTGTGTTTCTTGTAAGGAGAGCTTGAGTTTGTTTCCCAGTCCTAAATGGAGTTGAATCCCATGCAGTTTCTGGTCCTATGAGCAAGAGTTGTTTTCTGGTATTAAGAGTCACTATTGTGCTCCCATTGTGATACACAGGGCAAATAGCACTGGCATCGGTTCCCAGCATGTACAGTGTATTGGACGGAAGAGGATCTACTGTTCTTGTCAGTTTCCTAAGCAGAATTGAACTAGCTATGGCCATGCGTGTAGGAAGCACAGTTCTTTTCTTCTGAGCAAGCTCACTGTTCGGACCCCATAGGAAATACAGTAGAGTGGAAGAGTGCCCTTTTCTCAAAAGCAGAGTGTGTTTCTTGTAAGGCGAGATAGCCTTTGTTTCTCAGTCCTAAATGGCGTTGAATCACATGCAGTTTCTGGTCTTACGAGCAAGAGTTGTTTTCTCGTAAGAAGAGTCACTAGTGCGCTCCCATTGTCATACACAGGGCATATAGCACTGGCATCTGTTCCCAGCATGTACAGTGTATTGGACTTAAGAGGAGCTACTGTTCTTGTCAGTTTCCTAAGCAGAGTTGAACTAGATATGGCCCGTGTGTGTAGGAAGCACAGTTCTTTTGTTCGGAGCAAGCTCGCTGTTCGGACTCAATAGGAAACACCGTAGAGTAGAAGAGTGCCCTTTTCTCAAAAGCATAGTGTGTTTCTTGTAAGGCAAGCTACCGTTATTTTCCCTGCCCTAAATGGATTTGAATCACATGCAGTTTTTGGTCCAACGAGCAAGAGTTGTTTTCTGGTAAGAAGAGACACTATTGTGCTACCATTGCCACACACAGTGCAAATAGGACTCGCGTCTGTTCCCATCAAGTACAGTGTATTGTACTGAAGAGGAGCTACTGTTCTTGTAAGTTTCCTAAGCATAGTTGAACTAGATATGGCCCATGTGTGTAAGAAGCACAGTTCTTTTGTTCTGAGCAAGCTCGCTTTTCAGACCCCATAGGAAACACCTTAGAGTAGAAGAGTGCCCTTTTCTCAAAAGCATAGTGTTTTTCTTGTAAGGCGAGCTAGCGTTTGTTTCCCTGTCCTAAAGGGATTTGAATCACATGCAGTTGATGGTCCCATGAACAAGAGTTATTTTCTGGTAAGGAAAGTCACTATTGTGCTCCCATTGCCATGCACAGTGCAAAGAGCACTCGCGTCTGATCCCAGCAAGTACAGTGTATTGGTCTAAAGAGGAGCTACTGTTCTTGTCAGTTTCCTAAGCAGAGTTGAACTAGATATGGACCGTGTGTGTAGGAAGCACAGTTCTTTTGTTCTGAGCAAGCTCACTGTTCGGACCCCAATGAAAACACAGTAGAGTAGAAGAGTGCTCTTTTCTCAAAAGCAGAGTGTGTTTCTTGTAAGGTAAGCTAGCGTTTGTTTCCCAGTCCTAAATAGAGTTGAATCCCATGCAGTTTCTGGTCCTACGAGCAAGAGTTGTTTTCTGGTATCAAGAGTCACTATTGTGCTCCCATTGTCATACACAGGGCAAATAGCACTGGGGTCTGTTCCCAGCATTTACAGTGTATTGGATGAAAGAGGATCTACTGTTCTGGTCAGATTCCTAAGCAGAGTTGAACTAGATATGGCCCGTGTGTAGGAAGCACAGTTCTTTTGTTCTGAGCAAGCTCACTTTTCGGACCTCATAGGAAACACATTAGAGTAGAAGAGTGCTCTTTTCTAAAAAGCAGAGTGTGTTTCTTGTAAGGAGAGCTTGCGTTTGTTTCCCAGTCCTAAATGGAGTTGAATCACATGCAATTTTTGTCCCACTAGTAAGAGTTGTTTTCTGGTAAGGAAAGTCACTATTGTGCTCTCATTGCCACACAGTGCAAATAGCACTCCCGTCTGTTCCCAGCAAGTACAGTGTATTGGACTGAAGATGAGCTACTGTTCTTGTCAGTTTCCTAAGCAGAGTTAAACTATATATGGCCCGTGTTTGTAGGAAGCACAGTTCTTTTCTTCTGAGCAAGCTCACTGTTCGGACCCCATAGGAAACACAGTAGAGTAGAAGAGTGCTCTTTTCTCAAAAGCAGAGTGTGTTCCTTGTAAGGCGAGCTAGCGTTTGTTTCCCAGTCCTAAATGGGAGTAGAATCACATGCATTTTCTGGTCCTACGAGCAAGAGTTGTTTTCTGGTAAGAAGAGTCACTATTGCGCTTCCACTGTCATACACAGGGAAAATAGCACTGGCTTCTGATCCCAGCATGTACAGTGTATTGGACTGAAGAGGAGCTACTGTTCTTGTCAATTTCCTAAGCAGAGATGAACTAGATATGCCCGTGTGTGTAGGAAGCACAGTTCTTTTGTTCTGAGCAAGCTCACTGTTCGGACACCATAGGAAACACAGTAGAGTAGAAGAGTGCTCTTTTCTCAAAAGCAGAGTGTGTTTCTTTTAATGCGAGCTAGCATTTGTTTCCCAGTCCTAAATGGGAGTTGAATCACATGCAGTCTCTGGTCTTACGAGCAAGAATTGTTCACTGGTAAGAACAGTCACTATTGTGCTCCCACTGTCATACACAGGGCAAATAGCACTGGCGTCTGTTTCCAGCAAGTACAGTGTATTGGACTGAAGAGGAGCTATTGTTCTTGTCAGTTTCCTAAGCAGAGTTGAACTAGATATGGCCCGTGTGTGTAGGAAGCACATTTCTTTTGTTCTGAGCAAGCTCGCTGTTCAGACCCCATAGAAAACCCCGTAGAGTAGAAGAGTGCCCTTTTCTCAAAAGCATAGTGTGTTTCTTGTAAGACGAGCTAGCGTTTGTTTCCCAGTCCTAAATCGCGTTGAATATCATGCAGTTTCTGGTTCTAGGAGCAAGAATTGTGTTCTTTTAAGGAAAGTCACTATTGTGCTCCCATTGCCATACACAGTGCAAATAGCACTCGTGTCTGTACCCAGCAAGTACAGTGTATTGGACTGAAGAGGAGCTAATGTTCTTGTCAGTTGCCTAAGCAGAGTTGAACTAGATATGGCCCGTGTGTAGGAAGCACAGTTCTTTTCTTCTGAGCAAGCTCACTGTTGGGACCACATAGGAAACACAGTAGAGTAGAAGAGTGCTCTTTTCTCAAAAGCAGAGTGTGTTTCTTGTAAGGCGAGCTAGCGATTGTTTCCCAGTCCTAAATGGAGTTGAATCACATGCAGTTTCTGGTCCTACGAGCAAGAGTTGTTTTCTGGTAAGAAGAGTCACTATTGCGCCCCCATTGCCATACACAGTGCAAATAGCACTGGCGTATGTACCCAACATGTACAGTGTATTGGACTGAAGAGGATCTACTGTTCTTGTCAGTTTCCTAAGCAGAATTGAACTAGCTATGGCCGTGTGTGTAGGAAGCACAGTTCTTTTCTTCTGAGCAAGCTCACTGTTCGGACCAATAGGAAATACAGTACAGTGGAAGAGTGCCCTTTTCTCAAAAGCAGAGTGTGTTTCTTGTAAGGCGAGATAGCGTTTGTTTCTCAGTCCAAAATGGAGTTGAATCACATGCAGTTTGTGGTACTACGAGCAAGAGTTGTTTTCTGGTAAGAAGAGTCACAAGTGCGCTCCCATTGTCATACACAGGGCATATAGCACTGGCATCTGTTCCCAGCATGTACAGTGTATTGGACTTAAGAGGAGCTACTGTTCTTGTCAGTTTCCTAAGCAGAGTTGAACTAGATATGGCCCGTGTGTACGAAGCACAGTTCTTTTGTTCTGAGCAAGCTCGCTGTTCGGACTCAATAGGAAACACCGTAGAGTAGAAGAGTGCCCTTTTCTCAAAAGCAGAGTGTGTTTCTTGTAAGGCGAGCTATTGTTTGTTTCCCAGTCCTAAATCGCGTTGAATATCATGCAGTTTCTGGTTCTACGAGCAAGAATTGTTTTCTTTTAAGGAAAGTCACTATTGTGCTCCCATTGCCATACACAGTGCAAATAGCACTCGCGTCTGTACCCAGCAAGTACAGTGTATTGGACTGAAGAGGAGCTAATGTTCTTGTCAGTTGCCTAAGCAGAGTTGAACTAGATATGGCCCGTGTGTAGGAAGCACAGTTCTTTTGTTCTGAGCAAGCTCACTGTTCGGACCCCATAGGAAACACAGTAGAGTAGAAGAGTGACCTTTTCTCAAAAGCAGAGTGTGTATCCTGTAAGGCGAGCTAGCGTTTGTTTCCCAGTCCTAAATGGAGTTGAATCACATGCAGTTTCTGGTTCTATGAGCAAGAGTTGTTTTCTGGTAAGAAGAGTCACTACTGCGCTCCCATTGTCATACACAGGGCAAATAGCACTCGCGTCTGTTCCCAGCAAGTACAGTGTATTGGACTGAAGAGGATCTACTGTTCTTGTCAGTTTCCTAAGCAGAATTGAACTAGATATGGCCCGTGTGTGTAGGAAGCACAGTTCTTTTGTTCTGAGCAAGCTCACTGTTCGGGCCCTATAGGAAACACAGTAGAGTAGAAGAGTGCTCTTTTCTCAAAAGCAGAGTGTGTTTCTTGTAAGGCGAGCTAGCGTTTGTTTCCCAGTCCTAAATGGAGTTGAATCCCATGCAGTTTCTGGTCCTTCGAGCAAGAGTTGTTTTCTGGTATCAAGAGACACTATTGTGCTCCCATTGTCATCACCCGGCAAATAGCTTTGGCATCGGTTCCCAGCATGTACAGTGTATTGGACGGAAGAGCATCTACTGTTCTTGTATGTTTCCTAAGCAGAATTGAACTAGCTATGGCCGTGTGTGTAGGAAGCACAGTTCTTTTCTTCTGAGCAAGCTCACTGTTCGGACACCATAGGAAATACAGTAGAGTGGATGAGTGCCCTTTTCTCAAAAGCAGAGTGTGTTTCTTGTAAGGCGAGATAGCGTTTGTTTCTCAGTCCAAAATGGAGTTGAATCACATGCAGTTTTTGGTCCCACGAGCAAGAGTTGTTTTCTGGTAAGGAAAGTCACTATTCGCTCCCTTTCTCATACACAGTGCAAATAGCACACGTGTCTTTTCCCAGCAAGTACAGTGTATTGGACTGAAGAGGAGCTACTGTTCTTGTCAGATTCCTAAGCAGAGTTGAACTAGATATTGCCCGTGTGTGTAGGAAGCACAGTTCTTTTGTTCTGAGCAAGCTCAATGTTCTGGCCCTATAGGAAACACATTAGAGTAGAATACTGCTCTTTTCTCAAAAGCAGAGTGTGTTTCTTGTAAGGCCAGCTAGCGTTTGTTTCCCAGTCTAAATGGAGTTGAATCACATGCAGTTTCTGGTCCTACGAGCAAGAGTTGTTTAATGGTAAGAAGAGTCACTATTGCGCTCCCATTGTCATACACAGGGCAAATAGCACTGGTGTCTGTTCCCAGCATGTACACTGTATTGGACTGAAGAGGATCTACTGTTCTTCTCAGTTTCCTAGGCAGAGTTGAACTAGATATGGCTGTGTGTGTAGGAAGCACAGTTTTTTTGTTCTGAGCAATCTCACTGTTCTGGTCATATAGGAAACGCATTAGAGTAGAATAGTGCTCTTTTCTAAAAAGCAGAGTGTGTTTCTTGTAAGGAGAGCTTGAGTTTGTTTCCCAGTCCTAAATGGAGTTGAATCCCATGCAGTTTCTGGTCCTATGAGCAAGAGTTGTTTTCTGGTATTAAGAGTCACTATTGTGCTCCCATTGTGATACACAGGGCAAATAGCACTGGCGTCGGTTCCCAGCATGTACAGTGTATTGGATGGAAGAGGATCTACTGTTCTTGTCAGTTTCCTAAGCAGAATTGAACTAGCTATGGCCATGCGTGTAGGAAGCACAGTTCTTTTCTTCTGAGCAAGCTCACTGTTCGGACCCCATAGGAAATACAGTAGAGTGGAAGAGTGCCCTTTTCTCAAAAGCAGAGTGTGTTTCTTGTAAGGCGAGATAGCGTTTGTTTCTCAGTCCTAAATGGCGTTGAATCACATGCAGTTTCTGGTCTTACGAGCAAGAGTTGTTTTCTCGTAAGAAGAGTCACTAGTGCGCTCCCATTGTCATACACAGGGCATATAGCACTGGCATCTGTTCCCAGCATGTACAGTGTATTGGACTTAAGAGGAGCTACTGTTCTTGTCAGTTTCCTAAGCAGAGTTGAACTAGATATGGCCCGTGTGTGTAGGAAGCACAGTTCTTTTGTTCGGAGCAAGCTCGCTGTTCGGACTCAATAGGAAACACCGTAGAGTAGAAGAGTGCCCTTTTCTCAAAAGCATAGTGTGTTTCTTGTAAGGCAAGCTACCGTTTGTTTCCCTGCCCTAAATGGATTTGAATCACATGCAGTTTTTGTTCCAACGAGCAAGAGTTGTTTTCTGGTAAGAAGAGACACTATTGTGCTACCATTGCCACACACAGTGCAAATAGGACTCGCGTCTGTTCCCATCAAGTACAGTGTATTGTACTGAAGAGGAGCTACTGTTCTTGTCAGTTTCCTAAGCATAGTTGAACTAGATATGGCCCATGTGTGTAAGAAGCACAGTTCTTTTGTTCTGAGCAAGCTCGCATTTCGGACCCCATAGGAAACACCTTAGAGTAGAAGAGTGCCCTTTTCTCAAAAGCATAGTGTTTTTATGTAAGGCGAGCTAGCGTTTGTTTCCCGGTCCTAAAGGGATTTGAATCACATGCAGTTGATGGTCCCATGAGCAAGAGTTATTTTCTGGTAAGGAAAGTCACTATTGTGCTCCCATTGCCATGCACAGTGCAAAGAGCACTCGCGTCTGATCCCAGCAAGTACAGTGTATTGGTCTGAAGAGGAGCTACTGTTCTTGTCAGTTTCCTAAGCAGAGTTGAACTAGATATGGAGCGTGTGTGTAGGAAGCACAGTTCTTTTGTTCTGAGCAAGCTCACTGTTCGGACCCCAATGAAAACACAGTAGAGTAGAAGAGTGCTCTTTTCTCAAAAGCAGAGTGTGTTTCTTGTAAGGTAAGCTAGCGTTTGTTTCCCAGTCCTAAATAGAGTTGAATCCCATGCAGTTTCTGGTCCTACGAGCAAGAGTTGTTTTCTGGTATCAAGAGTCACTATTGTGCTCCCATTGTCATACACAGGGCAAATAGCACTGGGGTCTGTTCCCAGCATTTACAGTGTATTGGATGAAAGAGGATCTACTGTTCTGGTCAGATTCCTAAGCAGAGTTGAACTAGATATGGCCCGTGTGTAGGAAGCACAGTTCTTTTGTTCTGAGCAAGCTCACTTTTCGGACCTCATAGGAAACACATTAGAGTAGAAGAGTGCTCTTTTCTAAAAAGCAGAGTGTGTTTCTTGTAAGGAGAGCTTGCGTTTGTTTCCCAGTCCTAAATGGAGTTGAATCACATGCAATTTTTGTCCCACGAGTAAGAGTTGTTTTCTGGTAAGGAAAGTCACTATTGTGCTCTCATTGCCACACAGTGCAAATAGCACTCCCGTCTGTTCCCAGCAAGTACAGTGTATTGGACTGAAGATGAGCTACTGTTCTTGTCAGTTTCCTAAGCAGAGTTAAACTATATATGGCCCGTGTTTGTAGAAGCACAGTTCTTTTGTTCTGTGCAAGCTCACTGTTCGGACCCCATAGGAAACACAGTAGAGTAGAAGAGTGCTCTTTTCTCAAAAGCAGAGTGTGTCTCTTGTAAGGCGAGCTATTGTTTGTTTCCCAGTCCTAAATCGCGTTGAATATCATGCAGTTTCTGGTTCTACGAGCAAGAATTGTTTTCTTTTAAGGAAAGTCACTATTGTGCTCCCATTGCCATACACAGTGCAAATAGGACTCGCGTCTGTACCCAGCAAGTACAGTGTATTGGACTGAAGAGGAGCTAATGTTCTTGTCAGTTGCCTAAGCAGAGTTGAACTAGATATGGCCCGTGTGTAGGAAGCACAGTTCTTTTCTTCTGAGCAAGCTCACTGTTCGGACCCCATAGGAAACACAGTAGAGTAGAAGAGTGACCTTTTCTCAAAAGCAGAGTGTATATCCTGTAAGGCGAGCTAGCGTTTGTTTCCCAGTCCTAAATGGAGTTGAATCACATGCAGTTTCTGGTTCTATGAGCAAGAGTTGTTTTCTGGTAAGAAGAGTCACTACTGCGCTCCCATTGTCATACACAGGGCAAATAGCACTCGCGTCTGTTCCCAGCAAGTACAGTGTATTGGACTGAAGAGGATCTACTGTTCTTGTCAGTTTCCTAAGCAGGATTGAACTAGATATGGCCCGTGTGTGTAGGAAGCACAGTTCTTTTGTTCTGAGCAAGCTCACTGTTCGGGCTCTATAGGAAACACAGTAGAGTAGAAGAGTGCTCTTTTCACAAAAGCAGAGTGTGTTTCTTGTAAGGCGAGCTAGCTTTTGTTTCCCAGTCCTAAATGGAGTTGAATCACATGCAGTTTCTGGTCCTTCGAGCAAGAGTTGTTTTCTGGTATCAAGAGACACTATTGTGCTCCCATTGTCATCACAGGGCAAATAGCTTTGGCGTCGGTTCCCAGCATGTACAGTGTATTGGACGGAAGAGCATCTACTGTTCTTGTATGTTTCCTAAGCAGAATTGAACTAGCTATGGCCGTGTGTGTAGGAAGCACAGTTCTTTTCTTCTGAGCAAGCTCACTGTTCGGACCCCATAAGAAATACAGTAGAGTGGATGAGTGCCCTTTTCTCAAAAGCAGAGTGTGTTTCTTGTAAGGCGAGATAGCGTTTGTTTCTCAGTCCAAAATGGAGTTGAATCACATGCAGTTTTTGGTCCCACGAGCATGAGTTGTTTTCTGGTAAGGAAAGTCACTATTCGCTCCCTTTCTCATACACAGTGCAAATAGCACACGTGTCTTTTCCCAGCAAGTACAGTGTATTGGACTGAAGAGGAGCTACTGTTCTTGTCAGATTCCTAAGCAGAGTTGAACTAGATATTGCCCGTGTGTGTAGGAAGCACAGTTCTTTGTTCTGAGCAAGCTCAATGTTCTGGCCCTATAGGAGACACATTAGAGTAGAATACTGCTCTTTTCTCAAAAGCAGAGTGTGTTTCTTGTAAGGCCAGCTAGCGTTTGTTTCCCAGTCTAAATGGAGTTGAATCACATGCAGTTTCTGGTCCTACGAGCAAGAGTTGTTTAATGGTAAGAAGAGTCACTATTGCGCTCCCATTGTCATACACAGGGCAAATAGCACTGGTGTCTGTTCCCAGCATGTACACTGTATTGGACTGAAGAGGATCTACTGTTCTTGTCAGTTTCCTAGGCAGAGTTGAACTAGATATGGCTGTGTGTGTAGGAAGCACAGTTTTTTTGTTCTGAGCAAGCTCACTGTTCTGGTCATATAGGAAACACATTAGAGTAGAATAGTGCTCTTTTCTAAAAAGCAGAGTGTGTTTCTTGTAAGGAGAGCTTGAGTTTGTTTCCCAGTCCTAAATGGAGTTGAATCCCATGCAGTTTCTGGTCCTATGAGCAAGAGTTGTTTTCTGGTATTAAGAGTCACTATTGTGCTCCCATTGTGATACACAGGGCAAATAGCACTGGCATCGGTTCCCAGCATGTACAGTGTATTGGACGGAAGAGGATCTACTGTTCTTGTCAGTTTCCTAAGCAGAATTGAACTAGCTATGGCCATGCGTGTAGGAAGCACAGTTCTTTTCTTCTGAGCAAGCTCACTGTTCGGACCCCATAGGAAATACAGTAGAGTGGAAGAGTGCCCTTTTCTCAAAAGCAGAGTGTGTTTCTTGTAAGGCGAGATAGCCTTTGTTTCTCAGTCCTAAATGGCGTTGAATCACATGCAGTTTCTGGTCTTACGAGCAAGAGTTGTTTTCTCGTAAGAAGAGTCACTAGTGCGCTCCCATTGTCATACACAGGGCATATAGCACTGGCATCTGTTCCCAGCATGTACAGTGTATTGGACTTAAGAGGAGCTACTGTTCTTGTCAGTTTCCTAAGCAGAGTTGAACTAGATATGGCCCGTGTGTGTAGGAAGCACAGTTCTTTTGTTCGGAGCAAGCTCGCTGTTCGGACTCAATAGGAAACACCGTAGAGTAGAAGAGTGCCCTTTTCTCAAAAGCATAGTGTGTTTCTTGTAAGGCAAGCTACCGTTATTTTCCCTGCCCTAAATGGATTTGAATCACATGCAGTTTTTGGTCCAACGAGCAAGAGTTGTTTTCTGGTAAGAAGAGACACTATTGTGCTACCATTGCCACACACAGTGCAAATAGGACTCGCGTCTGTTCCCATCAAGTACAGTGTATTGTACTGAAGAGGAGCTACTGTTCTTGTAAGTTTCCTAAGCATAGTTGAACTAGATATGGCCCATGTGTGTAAGAAGCACAGTTCTTTTGTTCTGAGCAAGCTCGCTTTTCAGACCCCATAGGAAACACCTTAGAGTAGAAGAGTGCCCTTTTCTCAAAAGCATAGTGTTTTTCTTGTAAGGCGAGCTAGCGTTTGTTTCCCTGTCCTAAAGGGATTTGAATCACATGCAGTTGATGGTCCCATGAACAAGAGTTATTTTCTGGTAAGGAAAGTCACTATTGTGCTCCCATTGCCATGCACAGTGCAAAGAGCACTCGCGTCTGATCCCAGCAAGTACAGTGTATTGGTCTAAAGAGGAGCTACTGTTCTTGTCAGTTTCCTAAGCAGAGTTGAACTAGATATGGACCGTGTGTGTAGGAAGCACAGTTCTTTTGTTCTGAGCAAGCTCACTGTTCGGACCCCAATGAAAACACAGTAGAGTAGAAGAGTGCTCTTTTCTCAAAAGCAGAGTGTGTTTCTTGTAAGGTAAGCTAGCGTTTGTTTCCCAGTCCTAAATAGAGTTGAATCCCATGCAGTTTCTGGTCCTACGAGCAAGAGTTGTTTTCTGGTATCAAGAGTCACTATTGTGCTCCCATTGTCATACACAGGGCAAATAGCACTGGGGTCTGTTCCCAGCATTTACAGTGTATTGGATGAAAGAGGATCTACTGTTCTGGTCAGATTCCTAAGCAGAGTTGAACTAGATATGGCCCGTGTGTAGGAAGCACAGTTCTTTTGTTCTGAGCAAGCTCACTTTTCGGACCTCATAGGAAACACATTAGAGTAGAAGAGTGCTCTTTTCTAAAAAGCAGAGTGTGTTTCTTGTAAGGAGAGCTTGCGTTTGTTTCCCAGTCCTAAATGGAGTTGAATCACATGCAATTTTTGTCCCACGAGTAAGAGTTGTTTTCTGGTAAGGAAAGTCACTATTGTGCTCTCATTGCCACACAGTGCAAATAGCACTCCCGTCTGTTCCCAGCAAGTACAGTGTATTGGACTGAAGATGAGCTACTGTTCTTGTCAGTTTCCTAAGCAGAGTTAAACTATATATGGCCCGTGTTTGTAGGAAGCACAGTTCTTTTCTTCTGAGCAAGCTCACTGTTCGGACCCCATAGGAAACACAGTAGAGTAGAAGAGTGCTCTTTTCTCAAAAGCAGAGTGTGTTCCTTGTAAGGCGAGCTAGCGTTTGTTTCCCAGTCCTAAATGGGAGTAGAATCACATGCATTTTCTGGTCCTACGAGCAAGAGTTGTTTTCTGGTAAGAAGAGTCACTATTGCGCTTCCACTGTCATACGCAGGGAAAATATCACTGGCGTCTGTTCCCAGCATGTACAGTGTATTGGACTGAAGAGGAGCTACTGTTCTTGTCAGTTTCCTAAGCAGAGTTGAACTAGATATGGACGTGTGTGTAGGAAGCACAGTTCTTTTGTTCTGAGCAAGCTCACTGTTCGGACACCATAGGAAACACAGTAGAGTAGAAGAGTGCTCTTTTCTCAAAAGCAGAGTGTGTTTCTTGTAATGCGAGCTAGCGTTTGTTTCCCAGTCCTAAATGGGAGTTGAATCACATGCAGTTTCTGGTCTTACGAGCAAGAATTGTTTACTGGTAAGAAGAGTCACTATTATGCTCCCACTGTCATACACAGGGCAAATAGCACTGGCGTCTGTTCCCAGCAAGTACAGTGTATTGGACTGAAGAGGAGCTATTGTTCTTGTCAGTTTCCTAAGCAGAGTTGAACTAGATATGGCCCGTGTGTGTAGGAAGCACAGTTCTTTTGTTCTAAGCAAGCTCGCTGTTCGGACCCCATAGAAAACACCATAGAGTAGAAGAGTGCCCTTTTCTCAAAAGCATAGTCTGTTTCTTGTAAGGCGAGCTAGTGTTTGTTTCCCTGTCCTAAAAGGATTTGAATCACATGCAGTTTCTGGTCCAACGAGCAAGAGTTGTTTTCTGGTAAGAAGAGTCACTATTGTGCTCCCATTGTCATACACAGGGCAAATAGCACTGGCGTCTGTTCCCAGCATGTACAGTGTATTGGACTGAAGAGGAGCTACTGTTTTTGTCAGTTTCCTAAGCAGAATTGAACTAGATATGGCCGTGTGTGTAGGAAGCACAGTTCTTTTGTTCTGAGCAACCTCACTGTTCGGACCCCATAGGAAACACAGTAGAGTAGAAGAGTGTTCTTTTCTCAAAACCAGAGTGTGTTTCTTGTAAGGCGAGCTAGCGTTTGTTTCCCAGTCCTAAATCGCGTTGAATATCATGCAGTTTCTGGTTCTACAAGCAAGAATTGTTTTCTTTTAAGGAAAGTCACTATTGTGCTCCCATTGCCATACACAGTGCAAATAGCACTCGTGTCTGTACCCAGCAAGTACAGTGTTTTGGACTGAAGAGGAGCTAATGTTCTTGTCAGTTGCCTAAGCAGAGTTGAACTAGATATGGCCCGTGTGTAGGAAGCACAGTTCTTTTCTTCTGAGCAAGCTCACTGTTCGGACCCCATAGGAAACACAGTAGAGTAGAAGAGTGACCTTTTCTAAAAAGCAGAGTGTGTTTCCTGTAAGGCAAGCTAGCGTTTGTTTCCCAGTCCTAAATGGAGTTGAATCACATGCAGTTTCTGGTTCTATGAGCAAGAGTTGTTTTCTGGTAAGAAGAGTCACTACTGCGCTCCCATTGTCATACACAGGGCAAATAGCACTCGCGTCTGTTCCCAGCATGTACAGTGTATTGGACTGAAGAGGATCTACTGTTCTTGTCAGTTTCCTAAGCAGAGTTGAACTAGATATGGCCTGTGTGTGTAGGAAGCACAGTTCTTTTGTTCTCAGCAATCTCACTGTTCGGATCCCATAGGAAACACAGTAGAATAGAAGAGTGTTCTTTTCTCAAAAGCACAGTGTGTTTCTTGTAAGGCAAGCTAGTGTTTGTTTCCCAGTCAGAAATGGAGTTGAATCCCATGCAGTTTCTGGTCCTACGAGCAAGAGTTGTTTTCTGGTAAGAAGAGTCACTATTGCATTCCCATTGCCATACACAGTGCAAATAGCACTCGCGTCTGTTCTCAGCAAGTACAGTGTATTGGACTGAAGAGGATCTACTATTCTTGTCAGTTTCCTAAGAAGAATTGAACTAGATATGGCCGTGTGTGTAGGAAGCACAGTTCTTTTGTTCTGAGCAAGCTCACTGTTTTGGCTCTATAGGAAACACAGTAGAGCAGAAGAATGCTCTTTTCTAAAAAGCAGAGTGTGTTTCTTGTAAGGCGAGCTAGCGTTTGTTTCCCAGTCCTAAATGGAGTTGAATTCCATGGAGTTTTTCGTCCTATGAGCAAGAGTTGTTTTCTGGTAAGAAGAGTCACTATTGCGCTCCCATTGCCATACACACTGCAAATAGCACTCACGTCTGTTCCCAGCAAGTAATGTGTATTGGACTGAAGAGGAGCTACTGTTCTTGTCAAATTCCTAAGCAGAGTTGAACTAGATATGGCCCGTGTGTGCAGGAAGCACAGTTCTTTTGTTCTGAGCAAGCTCACTTTTCGGACCCCATAGGAAACACATTAGAGTAGAAGAGTGCTCTTTTCTCAAAAGCAGAGTGTGTTTCTTGTAAGGAGAGCTTGCGTTTGTTTCCCAGTCGTAAATGGAGTTGAATCACATGCAGTTTCTGGTCCTACGAGCAAGAGCTGTTTTCTGGTAAGAAGAGTCACTATTGTGCTCCCATTGTCATACACAGTGCAAATAGCACTGGCGTCTGTTCCCAGCATATACAGTGTATTGGACTGAAGGGGATCTACTGTTCTTGTCAGTTTCCTAAGCAGAATTGAACTAGATATGGCCCTGTGTGTAGGAAGCACAGTTTTTTTGTTCTGAGCAAGCTCACTGTTTTGGCCCTATAGGAAACACAGCAGAGTAGAAGAGTGTTCTTTTCTCAAAAGTAGCGTGTGTTTCTTGTAAGGCGAGCTAGCGTTTGTTTTCCAGTCCTAAATGGAGTTGAATCACATGCAGTAGTTTGTCCCACGAGTAAGAGTTGTTTTCTGGTAAGGAAAGTCACTATTGTGCTCACATTCTATACACAGTGCAAATAGCACTCGTGTCTGTACCCAGCAAATACAGTGTATTGCACTGAAGAGGAGCTACTGTTCTTGTCAGTTTCCTAAGCAGAGTTAAACTATATATGGCCCGTGTATGTAGGAAGCACAGTTCTTTTGTTCTGAGCAAGCTCACTGTTCGGACCCCAGAGGAAACACAGTAGAGTAGAAGAGTGCTCTTTTCTCAAAACAGAGTGTGTTTCCTGTAAGGCGAGCTAGCTTTTGTTTCCCAGTCCTAAATGGGAGTTGAATCACATGCATATTCTGGTCCTACGAGCAAGAGTTGTTTTCTGGTAAGAAGAGTCACTATTGCGCTCCCACTGTCATACACAGGGCAAATAGCACTGGCGTCTGTTCCCATCATGTACAGTGTATTGGACTGAAGAGGAGCTACTGTTCTTCTCAGTTTCCTAAGCAGAGTTGAACTAGATATGGCCGTGTGTGTAGGAAGCACAGTTCTTTCGTTCTGAGCAAGCTCACTGTTCTGGCCATATAGGAAACACATTAGAGTAGAACAGTGCTCTTTTCTCAAAAGCAGAGTGTGTTTCTTGTAAGGCGAGCTAGCGTTTGTTTCCCTGTCCTAAATGGATTTGAATCACATGCAGTTTCTGGTCCAACGAGCAAGAGTTGTTTTCTGGTAAGAAGAGACACTATTGTGCTCCCATTGCCACACACAGTGCAAATAGGACTCGCGTCTGTTCCCATCAAGTACAGTGTATTGGATTGAAGAGAAGCTACTGTTCTTGTCAGTTTCCTAAGCATAGTTGAACTAGATATGGCCCGTGTGTGTAGGAAGCACAGTTCTTTTGTTCTGAGCAAGCTCGCTGTTCGGACCCCATAGGAAACACCGTAGAGTAGAAGAGTGCCTTTTTCCCAAAAGCAGAGTGTGTTTCTTGTAAGGCGAGCTAGCGTTTGTTTCCCAGTCCTAAAGGGAGTTGACTCACATGCAGTTTCTGGTCTTACGAGCAAGAATTGTTCACTGGTAAGAACAGTCACTATTGTGCTCCCACTGTCATACACAGGGCAAATAGCACTAGCGTCTGTTTCCAGCAAGTACAGTGTATTGGACTGAAGAGGAGCTATTGTTCTTGTCAGTTTCCTAAGCAGAGTTGAACTAGATATGGTCCGTGTGTGTAGGAAGCACAGTTCTTTTGTTCTGAGCAAGCTCGCTGTTCAGACCCCATAGAAAACACCATAGAGTAGAAGAGTGCCCTTTTCTCAAAAGCATAGTGTGTTTCTTGTAAGGCGAGCTAGCGTTTGTTTCCCAGTCCTAAATCGCGTTGAATATCATGCAGTTTCTGGTTCTACGAGCAAGAATTGTGTTCTTTTAAGGAAAGTCACTATTGTGCTCCCATTGCCATACACAGTGCAAATAGCACTCGTGTCTGTACCCACCAAGTACAGTGTATTGGACTGAAGAGGAGCTAATGTTCTTGTCAGTTGCCTAAGCAGAGTTGAACTAGATATGGCCCGTGTGTGTAGGAAGCACAGTTCTTTTGTTCTGAGCAAGCTCGCTGTTCGGACTCAATAGGAAACACCGTAGAGTAGAAGAGTGCCCTTTTCTCAAAAGCAGAGTGTGTTTCTTGTAAGGCGAGCTAGCGTTTGTTTCCCAGTCCTAAATCGCGTTGAATATCATGCAGTTTCTGGTTCTACGAGCAAGAATTGTTTTCTTTTAAGGAAAGTCACTATTGTGCTCCCATTGCCATACACAGTGCAAATAGGACTCGCGTCTGTACCCAGCAAGTACAGTGTATTGGACTGAAGAGGAGCTAATGTTCTTGTCAGTTGCCTAAGCAGAGTTGAACTAGATATGGCCCGTGTGTAGGAAGCACAGTTCTTTTCTTCTGAGCAAGCTCACTCTTTGGACCGCATAGGAAACACAGTAGAGTAGAAGAGTGACCTTTTCTCAAAAGCAGAGTGTGTTTCCTGTAAGGTGAGCTAGCGTTTGTTTCCCAGTCCTAAATGGAGTTGAATCACATGCAGTTTTTGGTCCCACGAGCAAGAGTTGTTTTCTGGTAAGGAAAGTCACTATTCACTCCCTTTCTCATACACAGTGCAAATAGCAAACGTGTCTTTTCCCAGTAAGTACAGTGTATTGGACTAAAGAGGAGCTACTGTTCTTGTCAGATTCCTAAGCAGAGTTGAACTAGATATTGCCCGTGTGTGTAGGAAGCACAGTTCTTTTGTTCTGAGCAAGCTCAATGTTCTGGCCCTATAGGAAACACATTAGAGTAGAATACTGCTCTTTTCTCAAAAGCAGAGTGTGTTTCTTGGAAGGCAAGCTAGCGTTTGTTTCCCAGTCCTAAAGGGAGTTGACTCACATGCAGTTTCTGGTCCTACGAGCAAGAATTGTTTAATGGTAAGAAGAGTCACTATTGCGCTCCCATTGTCATACACAGGGCAAATAGCACTGGTGTCTGTTCCCAGCATGTACACTGTATTGGACTGAAGAGGATCTACTGTTCTTGTCAGTTTCCTAAGCAGAGTTGAACTAGATATGGCCCGTGTGTGTAGGAAGCACAGTTCTTTTGTTCTGAGCAAGCTCACTGTTCGGGCCCTATAGGAAACACAGTAGAGTAGAAGAGTGCTCTTTTCTCAAAAGCAGAGTGTGTTTCTTGTAAGGCGAGCTAGCGTTTGTTTCCCAGTCCTAAATGGAGTTGAATCCCATGCAGTTTCTGGTCCTTCGAGCAAGAGTTGTTTTCTGGTATCAAGAGACACTATTGTGCTCCCATTGTCATACACAGGGCAAATAGCATTGGCGTCGGTTCCCAGCATGTACAGTGTATTGGACGGAAGAGGATCTACTGTTCTTGTCAGTTTCCTAAGCAGAATTGAACTAGCTATGGCCGTGTGTGTAGGAAGCACAGTTCTTTTCTTCTGAGCAAGCTCACTGTTCGGACCCCATAGGAAATACAGTGGAGTGGACGAGTGCCCTTTTCTCAAAAGCAGAGTGTGTTTCTTGTAAGGCGAGCTAGCGTTTGTTTCCCTGTCCTAAATGGATTTGAATCACATGCAGTTTCTGGTCCAACAAGCAAGAGTTGTTTTCTGGTAGGAAGAGACACTATTGTGCTCCCATTGCCACACACAGTGCAAATAGGACTCGCGTCTGTTCCCATCAAGTACAGTGTATTGGACTGAAGAGGAGGTACTGTTCTTGTCAGTTTCCTAAGCGTAGTTGAACTAGATATGGCCCGTGTGTGTAGGAAGCACAGTTCTTTTGTTCTGAGCAAGCTCGCTGTTCGGACCCCATAGGAAACACCGTAGATTAGAAGAGTGCCCTTTTCTCAAAAGCATAGTGTGTTTCTTGTAAGGCGAGCTAGCATTTGTTTCCCTATCCTAAATGGATTTGAATCACATGCAGTTTCTGGTCCAATGAGCAAGAGTTGTTTTCTGGTAAGAAGAGTCACTATTGCGCTCCCATTGTCATACTCAGGGCAAATAGCACTGGCGTCTGTTCCCAGCATGTACAGTGTATTGGACTGAAGAGGATATACTGTTCTTGTCAGTCTCCTAAGCAGAGTTGAACTAGATATGCCCGTGTGTGTAGGAAGCACAGTTCTTTTGTTCTGAGCAAGCTGAGTGTTCGGACCCCATAGGAAACACAGTAGAGTAGAACAGTGCTCTTTTCTCAAAAGCAGAGTGTGTTTCTTGTAAGGCGAGCTAGTGTTTGTTTCCCAGTCCTAAATGGAGTTGAATCACATGCAGTTTCTGGTCCTACGAGCAAGAGTTGTTTTTTTGGTAAGAAGAGTCACTATTGCGCTCCCATTTTCATACACAGGGCAAATAGCACTGGCGTCTGTTCCCAGCATGTACAGTGTATTGGACTGAAGAGGATCTACTGTTCTTGTCAGTTTCCTAAGCAGAATTGAACTAGATATGGCCGTGTGTGTATGAAGCACAGTTCTTTTGTTCTGAGCAAGCTCACTCTTTTGGCCCTATAGGAAACACAGTAGAGTAGAAGAGTGCTCTTTTCTCAAAAGCCGAGAGTGTTTCTTGTAAGGAGAGGTTACGTTTGTTTCCCAGTCCTAAATGGAGTTGAATCACATGCAGTTTTTGGTCCCACGAGCAAGAGTTGTTTTCTGGTAAGGAAAGTCACTATTCACTCTCTTTCTCATACACAGTGCAAATAGCACACGTGTCTTTTCCCAGTAAGTACAGTGTATTGGACTAAAGAGGAGCTACTGTTCTTGTCAGATTCCTAAGCAGAGTTGAACTAGATATTGCCCGTGTGTGTAGGAAGCACAGTTCTTTTGTTCTGAGCAAGCTCAATGTTCTGGCCCTATAGGAAACACATTAGAGTAGAATACTGCTCTTTTCTCAAAAGCAGAGTGTGTTTCTTGTAAGGCAAGCTAGCGTTTGTTTCCCAGTCCTAAAGGGAGTTGACTCACATGCAGTTTCTGGTCCTACGAGCAAGAGTTGTTTAATGGTAAGAAGAGTCACTATTGCGCTCCCATTGTCATACACAGGGCAAATAGCACTGGTGTCTGTTCCCAGCATGTACACTGTATTGGACTGAAGAGGATCTACTGTTCTTGTCAGTTTCCTAAGCAGAGTTGAACTAGATATGGCTGTGTGTGTAGGAAGCACAGTTTTTTTGTTCTGAGCAAGCTCACTGTTCTGGCCCTATAGGAAACACAGTAGAGTAGAATAGTGCTCTTTTCTCAAAAGCAGAGTGTGTTTCTTGTAAGGCGAGCTAGCGTTTGTTTCCCAGTCCTAAATGGAGTTGAATCCCATGCAGTTTCTGGTCCTTCGAGCAAGAGTTGTTTTTTGGTATCAAGAGACAATATTGTGCTCCCATTGTCATACACAGGGCAAATAGCATTGGCGTCGGATCCCAGCATGTACAGTGTATTGGACGGAAGAGGATCTACTGTTCTTGTCAGTTTCCTAAGCAGAATTGAACTAGTTATGGTCGTGTGTGTAGGAAGCACAGTTCTTTTCTTCTGAGCAAGCTCACTGTTTGGACCCCATAGGAAATACAGTAGAGTGGAAGAGTGCCCTTTTCTCAAAAGCAGAGTGTGTTTCTTGTAAGGCGAGCTAGCGTTTGTTTTCCAGTCCTAAATGGAGCTGAATCACATGCAATTGTTTGTCCCACACGTAAGAGTTGTTTTCTGGTAAGGAAAGTCACTATTGTGCTCCCATTGCCACACAGTGCAAATAGCACTCCCGTCTGTTCCCAGCAAGTACAGTGTATTGGACTGAAGATGAGCTACTGTTCTTGTCAGTTTCCTAAGCAGAGTTAAACTATATATGGACCGTGTGTGTAGGAAGCACAGTTCTTTTGTTCTGAGCAAGCTCACTGTTCGGACCCCAATGAAAACACAGTAGAGTAGAAGAGTGCTCTTTTCTCAAAAGCAGAGTGTGTTTCTTGTAAGGTAAGCTAGCGTTTGTTTCCCAGTCCTAAATAGAGTTGAATCCCATGCAGTTTCTGGTCCTACGAGCAAGAGTTGTTTTCTGGTATCAAGAGTCACTATTGTGCTCCCATTGTCATACACAGGGCAAATAGCACTGGGGTCTGTTCCCAGCATTTACAGTGTATTGGATGAAAGAGGATCTACTGTTCTGGTCAGATTCCTAAGCAGAGTTGAACTAGATATGGCCCGTGTGTAGGAAGCACAGTTCTTTTGTTCTGAGCAAGCTCACTTTTCGGACCTCATAGGAAACACATTAGAGTAGAAGAGTGCTCTTTTCTAAAAAGCAGAGTGTGTTTCTTGTAAGGAGAGCTTGCGTTTGTTTCCCAGTCCTAAATGGAGTTGAATCACATGCAATTTTTGTCCCACGAGTAAGAGTTGTTTTCTGGTAAGGAAAGTCACTATTGTGCTCTCATTGCCACACAGTGCAAATAGCACTCCCGTCTGTTCCCAGCAAGTACAGTGTATTGGACTGAAGATGAGCTACTGTTCTTGTCAGTTTCCTAAGCAGAGTTAAACTATATATGGCCCGTGTTTGTAGGAAGCACAGTTCTTTTCTTCTGAGCAAGCTCACTGTTCGGACCCCATAGGAAACACAGTAGAGTAGAAGAGTGCTCTTTTCTCAAAAGCAGAGTGTGTTCCTTGTAAGGCGAGCTAGCGTTTGTTTCCCAGTCCTAAATGGGAGTAGAATCACATGCATTTTCTGGTCCTACGAGCAAGAGTTGTTTTCTGGTAAGAAGAGTCACTATTGCGCTTCCACTGTCATATGCAGGGAAAATATCACTGGCATCTGTTCCCAGCATGTACAGTGTATTGGACTGAAGAGGAGCTACTGTTCTTGTCAGTTTCCTAAGCAGAGTTGAACTAGATATGGACGTGTGTGTAGGAAGCACAGTTCTTTTGTTCTGAGCAAGCTCACTGTTCGGACACCATAGGAAACACAGTAGAGTAGAAGAGTGCTCTTTTCTCAAAAGCAGAGTGTGTTTCTTGTAATGCGAGCTAGCGTTTGTTTCCCAGTCCTAAATGGGAGTTGAATCACATGCAGTTTCTGGTCTTACGAGCAAGAATTGTTTACTGGTAAGAAGAGTCACTATTATGCTCCCACTGTCATACACAGGGCAAATAGCACTGGCGTCTGTTCCCAGCAAGTACAGTGTATTGGACTGAAGAGGAGCTATTGTTCTTGTCAGTTTCCTAAGCAGAGTTGAACTAGATATGGCCCGTGTGTGTAGGAAGCACAGTTCTTTTGTTCTAAGCAAGCTCGCTGTTCGGACCCCATAGAAAACACCATAGAGTAGAAGAGTGCCCTTTTCTCAAAAGCATAGTCTGTTTCTTGTAAGGCGAGCTAGTGTTTGTTTCCCTGTCCTAAAAGGATTTGAATCACATGCAGTTTCTGGTCCAACGAGCAAGAGTTGTTTTCTGGTAAGAAGAGTCACTATTGTGCTCCCATTGTCATACACAGGGCAAATAGCACTGGCGTCTGTTCCCAGCATGTACAGTGTATTGGACTGAAGAGGAGCTACTGTTTTTGTCAGTTTCCTAAGCAGAATTGAACTAGATATGGCCGTGTGTGTAGGAAGCACAGTTCTTTTGTTCTGAGCAACCTCACTGTTCGGACCCCATAGGAAACACAGTAGAGTAGAAGAGTGTTCTTTTCTCAAAAGCAGAGTGTGTTTCTTGTAAGGCGAGCTAGCGTTTGTTTCCCAGTCCTAAATCGCGTTGAATATCATGCAGTTTCTGGTTCTACAAGCAAGAATTGTTTTCTTTTAAGGAAAGTCACTATTGTGCTCCCATTGCCATACACAGTGCAAATAGCACTCGTGTCTGTACCCAGCAAGTACAGTGTTTTGGACTGAAGAGGAGCTAATGTTCTTGTCAGTTGCCTAAGCAGAGTTGAACTAGATATGGCCCGTGTGTACGAAGCACAGTTCTTTTCTTCTGAGCAAGCTCACTGTTCGGACCCCATAGGAAACACAGTAGAGTAGAAGAGTGACCTTTTCTCAAAAGCAGAGTGTGTTTCCTGTAAGGCGAGCTAGCGTTTGTTTCCCAGTCCTAAATGGAGTTGAATCACATGCAGTTTCTGGTTCTATGAGCAAGAGTTGTTTTCTGGTAAGAAGAGTCACTACTGCGCTCCCATTGTCATACACAGGGCAAATAGCACTCGCGTCTGTTCCCAGCATGTACAGTGTATTGGACTGAAGAGGATCTACTGTTCTTGTCAGTTTCCTAAGCAGAGTTGAACTAGATATGGCCTGTGTGTGTAGGAAGCACAGTTCTTTTGTTCTCAGCAATCTCACTGTTCGGATCCCATAGGAAACACAGTAGAATAGAAGAGTGTTCTTTTCTCAAAAGCACAGTGTGTTTCTTGTAAGGCAAGCTAGTGTTTGTTTCCCAGTCAGAAATGGAGTTGAATCCCATGCAGTTTCTGGTCCTACGAGCAAGAGTTGTTTTCTGGTAAGAAGAGTCACTATTGCATTCCCATTGCCATACACAGTGCAAATAGCACTCGCGTCTGTTCTCAGCAAGTACAGTGTATTGGACTGAAGAGGATCTACTATTCTTGTCAGTTTCCTAAGAAGAATTGAACTAGATATGGCCGTGTGTGTAGGAAGCACAGTTCTTTTGTTCTGAGCAAGCTCACTGTTTTGGCTCTATAGGAAACACAGTAGAGCAGAAGAATGCTCTTTTCTAAAAAGCAGAGTGTGTTTCTTGTAAGGCGAGCTAGCGTTTGTTTCCCAGTCCTAAATGGAGTTGAATTCCATGGAGTTTTTCGTCCTATGAGCAAGAGTTGTTTTCTGGTAAGAAGAGTCACTATTGCGCTCCCATTGCCATACACACTGCAAATAGCACTCACGTCTGTTCCCAGCAAGTAATGTGTATTGGACTGAAGAGGAGCTACTGTTCTTGTCAAATTCCTAAGCAGAGTTGAACTAGATATGGCCCGTGTGTGCAGGAAGCACAGTTCTTTTGTTCTGAGCAAGCTCACTTTTCGGACCCCATAGGAAACACATTAGAGTAGAAGAGTGCTCTTTTCTCAAAAGCAGAGTGTGTTTCTTGTAAGGAGAGCTTGCGTTTGTTTCCCAGTCGTAAATGGAGTTGAATCACATGCAGTTTCTGGTCCTACGAGCAAGAGCTGTTTTCTGGTAAGAAGAGTCACTATTGTGCTCCCATTGTCATACACAGTGCAAATAGCACTGGCGTCTGTTCCCAGCATATACAGTGTATTGGACTGAAGGGGATCTACTGTTCTTGTCAGTTTCCTAAGCAGAATTGAACTAGATATGGCCCTGTGTGTAGGAAGCACAGTTTTTTTGTTCTGAGCAAGCTCACTGTTTTGGCCCTATAGGAAACACAGCAGAGTAGAAGAGTGTTCTTTTCTCAAAAGTAGCGTGTGTTTCTTGTAAGGCGAGCTAGCGTTTGTTTTCCAGTCCTAAATGGAGTTGAATCACATGCAGTAGTTTGTCCCACGAGTAAGAGTTGTTTTCTGGTAAGGAAAGTCACTATTGTGCTCACATTCTATACACAGTGCAAATAGCACTCGTGTCTGTACCCAGCAAATACAGTGTATTGCACTGAAGAGGAGCTACTGTTCTTGTCAGTTTCCTAAGCAGAGTTAAACTATATATGGCCCGTGTATGTAGGAAGCACAGTTCTTTTGTTCTGAGCAAGCTCACTGTTCGGACCCCAGAGGAAACACAGTAGAGTAGAAGAGTGCTCTTTTCTCAAAACAGAGTGTGTTTCCTGTAAGGCGAGCTAGCTTTTGTTTCCCAGTCCTAAATGGGAGTTGAATCACATGCATATTCTGGTCCTACGAGCAAGAGTTGTTTTCTGGTAAGAAGAGTCACTATTGCGCTCCCACTGTCATACACAGGGCAAATAGCACTGGCGTCTGTTCCCATCATGTACAGTGTATTGGACTGAAGAGGAGCTACTGTTCTTCTCAGTTTCCTAAGCAGAGTTGAACTAGATATGGCCGTGTGTGTAGGAAGCACAGTTCTTTCGTTCTGAGCAAGCTCACTGTTCTGGCCATATAGGAAACACATTAGAGTAGAACAGTGCTCTTTTCTCAAAAGCAGAGTGTGTTTCTTGTAAGGCGAGCTAGCGTTTGTTTCCCTGTCCTAAATGGATTTGAATCACATGCAGTTTCTGGTCCAACGAGCAAGAGTTGTTTTCTGGTAAGAAGAGACACTATTGTGCTCCCATTGCCACACACAGTGCAAATAGGACTCGCGTCTGTTCCCATCAAGTACAGTGTATTGGATTGAAGAGAAGCTACTGTTCTTGTCAGTTTCCTAAGCATAGTTGAACTAGATATGGCCCGTGTGTGTAGGAAGCACAGTTCTTTTGTTCTGAGCAAGCTCGCTGTTCGGACCCCATAGGAAACACCGTAGAGTAGAAGAGTGCCCTTTTCCCAAAAGCAGAGTGTGTTTCTTGTAAGGCGAGCTAGCGTTTGTTTCCCAGTCCTAAAGGGAGTTGACTCACATGCAGTTTCTGGTCTTACGAGCAAGAATTGTTCACTGGTAAGAACAGTCACTATTGTGCTCCCACTGTCATACACAGGGCAAATAGCACTAGCGTCTGTTTCCAGCAAGTACAGTGTATTGGACTGAAGAGGAGCTATTGTTCTTGTCAGTTTCCTAAGCAGAGTTGAACTAGATATGGTCCGTGTGTGTAGGAAGCACAGTTCTTTTGTTCTGAGCAAGCTCGCTGTTCAGACCCCATAGAAAACACCATAGAGTAGAAGAGTGCCCTTTTCTCAAAAGCATAGTGTGTTTCTTGTAAGGCGAGCTAGCGTTTGTTTCCCAGTCCTAAATCGCGTTGAATATCATGCAGTTTCTGGTTCTACGAGCAAGAATTGTGTTCTTTTAAGGAAAGTCACTATTGTGCTCCCATTGCCATACACAGTGCAAATAGCACTCGTGTCTGTACCCACCAAGTACAGTGTATTGGACTGAAGAGGAGCTAATGTTCTTGTCAGTTGCCTAAGCAGAGTTGAACTAGATATGGCCCGTGTGTACGAAGCACAGTTCTTTTGTTCTGAGCAAGCTCGCTGTTCGGACTCAATAGGAAACACCGTAGAGTAGAAGAGTGCCCTTTTCTCAAAAGCAGAGTGTGTTTCCTGTAAGGCGAGCTAGCGTTTGTTTCCCAGTCCTAAATGGAGTTGAATCACATGCAGTTTTTGGTCCCACGAGCAAGAGTTGTTTTCTGGTAAGGAAAGTCACTATTCACTCCCTTTCTCATACACAGTGCAAATAGCAAACGTGTCTTTTCCCAGTAAGTACAGTGTATTGGACTAAAGAGGAGCTACTGTTCTTGTCAGATTCCTAAGCAGAGTTGAACTAGATATTGCCCGTGTGTGTAGGAAGCACAGTTCTTTTGTTCTGAGCAAGCTCAATGTTCTGGCCCTATAGGAAACACATTAGAGTAGAATACTGCTCTTTTCTCAAAAGCAGAGTGTGTTTCTTGGAAGGCAAGCTAGCGTTTGTTTCCCAGTCCTAAAGGGAGTTGACTCACATGCAGTTTCTGGTCCTACGAGCAAGAATTGTTTAATGGTAAGAAGAGTCACTATTGCGCTCCCATTGTCATACACAGGGCAAATAGCACTGGTGTCTGTTCCCAGCATGTACACTGTATTGGACTGAAGAGGATCTACTGTTCTTGTCAGTTTCCTAAGCAGAGTTGAACTAGATATGGCCCGTGTGTGTAGGAAGCACAGTTCTTTTGTTCTGAGCAAGCTCACTGTTCGGGCCCTATAGGAAACACAGTAGAGTAGAAGAGTGCTCTTTTCTCAAAAGCAGAGTGTGTTTCTTGTAAGGCGAGCTAGCGTTTGTTTCCCAGTCCTAAATGGAGTTGAATCCCATGCAGTTTCTGGTCCTTCGAGCAAGAGTTGTTTTCTGGTATCAAGAGACACTATTGTGCTCCCATTGTCATACACAGGGCAAATAGCATTGGCGTCAGTTCCCAGCATGTACAGTGTATTGGACGGAAGAGGATCTACTGTTCTTGTCAGTTTCCTAAGCAGAATTGAACTAGCTATGGCCGTGTGTGTAGGAAGCACAGTTCTTTTCTTCTGAGCAAGCTCACTGTTCGGACCCCATAGGAAATACAGTAGAGTGGACGAGTGCCCTTTTCTCAAAAGCAGAGTGTGTTTCTTGTAAGGCGAGCTAGCGTTTGTTTCCCTGTCCTAAATGGATTTGAATCACATGCAGTTTCTGGTCCAACAAGCAAGAGTTGTTTTCTGGTAGGAAGAGACACTATTGTGCTCCCATTGCCACACACAGTGCAAATAGGACTCGCGTCTGTTCCCATCAAGTACAGTGTATTGGACTGAAGAGGAGGTACTGTTCTTGTCAGTTTCCTAAGCGTAGTTGAACTAGATATGGCCCGTGTGTGTAGGAAGCACAGTTCTTTTGTTCTGAGCAAGCTCGCTGTTCGGACCCCATAGAAAACACCGTAGATTAGAAGAGTGCCCTTTTCTCAAAAGCATAGTGTGTTTCTTGTAAGGCGAGCTAGCATTTGTTTCCCTATCCTAAATGGATTTGAATCACATGCAGTTTCTGGTCCAATGAGCAAGAGTTGTTTTCTGGTAAGAAGAGTCACTATTGCGCTCCCATTGTCATACTCAGGGCAAATAGCACTGGCGTCTGTTCCCAGCATGTACAGTGTATTGGACTGAAGAGGATATACTGTTCTTGTCAGTCTCCTAAGCAGAGTTGAACTAGATATGCCCGTGTGTGTAGGAAGCACAGTTCTTTTGTTCTGAGCAAGCTGAGTGTTCGGACCCCATAGGAAACACAGTAGAGTAGAACAGTGCTCTTTTCTCAAAAGCAGAGTGTGTTTCTTGTAAGGCGAGCTAGTGTTTGTTTCCCAGTCCTAAATGGAGTTGAATCACATGCAGTTTCTGGTCCTACGAGCAAGAGTTGTTTTTTTGGTAAGAAGAGTCACTATTGCGCTCCCATTTTCATACACAGGGCAAATAGCACTGGCGTCTGTTCCCAGCATGTACAGTGTATTGGACTGAAGAGGATCTACTGTTCTTGTCAGTTTCCTAAGCAGAATTGAACTAGATATGGCCGTGTGTGTATGAAGCACAGTTCTTTTGTTCTGAGCAAGCTCACTCTTTTGGCCCTATAGGAAACACAGTAGAGTAGAAGAGTGCTCTTTTCTCAAAAGCCGAGAGTGTTTCTTGTAAGGAGAGGTTACGTTTGTTTCCCAGTCCTAAATGGAGTTGAATCACATGCAGTTTTTGGTCCCACGAGCAAGAGTTGTTTTCTGGTAAGGAAAGTCACTATTCACTCTCTTTCTCATACACAGTGCAAATAGCACACGTGTCTTTTCCCAGTAAGTACAGTGTATTGGACTAAAGAGGAGCTACTGTTCTTGTCAGATTCCTAAGCAGAGTTGAACTAGATATTGCCCGTGTGTGTAGGAAGCACAGTTCTTTTGTTCTGAGCAAGCTCAATGTTCTGGCCCTATAGGAAACACATTAGAGTAGAATACTGCTCTTTTCTCAAAAGCAGAGTGTGTTTCTTGTAAGGCAAGCTAGCGTTTGTTTCCCAGTCCTAAAGGGAGTTGACTCACATGCAGTTTCTGGTCCTACGAGCAAGAGTTGTTTAATGGTAAGAAGAGTCACTATTGCGCTCCCATTGTCATACACAGGGCAAATAGCACTGGTGTCTGTTCCCAGCATGTACACTGTATTGGACTGAAGAGGATCTACTGTTCTTGTCAGTTACCTAAGCAGAGTTGAACTAGATATGGCTGTGTGTGTAGGAAGCACAGTTTTTTTGTTCTGAGCAAGCTCACTGTTCTGGCCCTATAGGAAACACAGTAGAGTAGAATAGTGCTCTTTTCTCAAAAGCAGAGTGTGTTTCTTGTAAGGCGAGCTAGCGTTTGTTTCCCAGTCCTAAATGGAGTTGAATCCCATGCAGTTTCTGGTCCTTCGAGCAAGAGTTGTTTTTTGGTATCAAGAGACAATATTGTGCTCCCATTGTCATACACAGGGCAAATAGCATTGGCGTCGGATCCCAGCATGTACAGTGTATTGGACGGAAGAGGATCTACTGTTCTTGTCAGTTTCCTAAGCAGAATTGAACTAGTTATGGTCGTGTGTGTAGGAAGCACAGTTCTTTTCTTCTGAGCAAGCTCACTGTTTGGACCCCATAGGAAATACAGTAGAGTGGAAGAGTGCCCTTTTCTCAAAAGCAGAGTGTGTTTCTTGTAAGGCGAGCTAGCGTTTGTTTTCCAGTCCTAAATGGAGCTGAATCACATGCAATTGTTTGTCCCACACGTAAGAGTTGTTTTCTGGTAAGGAAAGTCACTATTGTGCTCCCATTGCCACACAGTGCAAATAGCACTCCCGTCTGTTCCCAGCAAGTACAGTGTATTGGACTGAAGATGAGCTACTGTTCTTGTCAGTTTCCTAAGCAGAGTTAAACTATATATGGCCCGTGTGTGTAGGAAGCACAGTTCTTTTGTTCTGAGCAAGCTCACTGTTCGGACCCCAAAGGAAACACAGTAGAGTAGAAGAGTGCTCTTTTCTCAAAAGCAGAGTGTGTTTCTTGTAAGGCGAGCTAGCGTTTGTTTCCCAGTCCTAAATTGGAGTAGAATCACATGCATTTTCTGGTCCTACGAGCAAGAGTTGTTTACTGGTAAGAAGAGTCACTATTGTGCTCCCACTGTCATACACAGGGCAAATAGCACTGGCGTCTGTTTCCAGCAAGTACAGTGTATTGGACTGAAGAGGAGCTATTGTTCTTGTCAGTTTCGTAAGCAGAGTTGAACTAGATATAGCCTGTGTGTGTAGGAAGCACAGTTCTTTTGTTCTGAGCAAGCTTGCTGTTCGGACCCCATAGAAAACACCGTAGAGTAGAAGAGTGCCCTTTTCTCAAAAGCATAGTGTGTTTCTTGTAAGGCGAGCTAGTGTTTGTTTCCGTGTCGTAAATGGATTTGAATCACATGAAGTTTCTGGTCCAACGAGCAAGAGTTGTTTTCTGGTAAGAAGAGTCACTATTGTGCTCCCATTGTCATACACAGGGCAAATAGCACTGGCGTCTGTTCCCAGCATGTACAGTGTATTGGACTGAAGAGGAGCTACTGTTCTTGTCAGATTCCTAAGCAGAATTGAACTAGATATGGCCCGTGTGTGTAGGAAGCCCAGTTCTTTTGTTCTGAGCAAGCTCACTGTTTGGAACACATAGGAAACACAGTAGAGTAGAAGAGTGCTCTTTTCTCAAAGCAGAGTGTGTTTCTTGTAAGGCGAGCTAGCGATTGTTTCCCAGTCCTAAATGGAGTTGAATCACATGCAGTTTCTGGTCCTACGAGCAAGAGTTGTTTTCTGGTAAGAAGAGTCACTCTTGTGCCCCCATTGCCATACACAGTGCAAATAGCACTGGCGTATGTACCCAACATGTACAGTGTATTGGACTGAAGAGGATCTTCTGTTCTTGTCAGTTTCCTAAGCAGAATTGAACTAGCTATGGCCGTGTGTGTAGGAAGCACAGTTCTTTTGTTCTGAGCAAGCTCGCTGTTCGGACCCCATAGGAAACACCGTAGATTAGAAGAGTGCCCTTTTCTCAAAAGCATAGTGTGTTTCTTGTAAGGCGAGCTAGCATTTGTTTCCCTATCCTAAATGGATTTGAATCACATGCAGTTTCTGGTCCAACGATCAAGAGTTGTTTTCTGGTAAGAAGAGTCACTATTGCGCTCCCATTGTCATACTCAGGGCAAATAGCACTGGCGTCTGTTCCCAGCATGTACAGTGTATTGGACTGAAGAGGATATACTGTTCTTGTCAGTCTCCTAAGCAGAGTTGAACTAGATATGCCCGTGTGTGTAGGAAGCACAGTTCTTTTGTTCTGAGCAAGCTGAGTGTAAGGACCCCATAGGAAACACAGTAGAGTAGAACAGTGCTCTTTTCTCAAAAGCAGAGTGTGTTTCTTGTAAGGCGAGCTAGTGTTTGTTTCCCAGTCCTAAATGGAGTTGAATCACATGCAGTTTCTGGTCCTACGAGCAAGAGTTGTTTTTTTGGTAAGAAGAGTCACTATTGCGCTCCCATTGTCATACACAGGGCAAATAGCACTGGCGTCTGTTCCCAGCATGTACAGTGTATTGGACTGAAGAGGATCTACTCTTCTTGTCAGTTTCCTAAGCAGAATTGAACTAGATATGGCCGTGTGTGTACGAAGCACAGTTCTTTTGTTCTGAGCAAGCTCACTCTTTTGGCCCTATAGGAAACACAGTAGAGTAGAAGAGTGCTCTTTTCTCAAAAGCCGAGGGTGTTTCTTTTAAGGAGAGGTTACGTTTGTTTCCCAGTCCTAAATGGAGTTGAATCACATGCAGTTTTTGGTCCCACGAGCAAGAGTTGTTTTCTGGTAAGGAAAGTCACTATTCACTCCCTTTCTCATACACAGTGCAAATAGCACACATGACTTTTTCCAGTAAGTACAGTGTATTGGACTAAAGAGGAGCTACTGTTCTTGTCAGATTCCTAAGCAGAGTTGAACTAGATATTGCCCGTGTGTGTAGGAAGCACAGTTCTTTTGTTCTGAGCAAGCTCAATGTTCTGGCCCTATAGGAAACACATTAGAGTAGAATACTGCTCTTTTCTCAAAAGCAGAGTGTGTTTCTTGTAAGGCAAGCTAGCGTTTGTTTCCCAGTCCTAAATGGAGTTGACTCACATGCAGTTTCTGGTCCTACGAGCAAGAGTTGTTTAATGGTAAGAAGAGTCACTATTGTGCTCCCATTGTCATACACAGGGCAAATAGCACTGGTGTCTGTTCCCAGCATGTACACTGTATTGGACTGAAGAGGATCTACTGTTCTTGTCAGTTTCCTAAGCAGAGTTGAACTAGATATGGCTGTGTGTGTAGGAAGCACAGTTTTTTTGTTCTGAGCAAGCTCACTGTTCGGGCCCTATAGGAAACACAGTAGAGTAGAAGAGTGCTCTTTTCTCAAAAGCAGAGTGTGTTTCTTGAAAGGCGAGCTAGCGTTTGTTTCCCAGTCCTAAATGGAGTTGAATCCCATGCAGTTTCTGGTCCTTCGAGCAAGAGTTGTTTTCTGGTATCAAGGTACACTATTGTGCTCCCATTGTCATACACAGGGCAAATAGCATTGGCGTCGGTTCCCAGAATGTACAGTGTATTGGACAGAAGAGGATCTACTGTTTTTGTCAGTTTCCCAAGCAGAATTGAACTAGCTATGGCCGTGTGTGTAGGAAGCACAGTTCTTTTCTTCTGAGCAAGCTTTCTGTTCGGACCCCATAGGAAATACAGTAGAGTGGAAGAGTGCCCTTTTCTCAAAAGCAGAATGTGTTTCTTGTAAGGCGAGATAGCGTTTGTTTCTCAGTCCAAAATGGAGTTGAATCACATGCAGTTTCTGCTCCTACGAGCAAGAGTTGTTTTCTGGTAAGAAGAGTCACTAGTGCGCTCCCATTGTAATACACAGGGCACATAGCACTGGCATCTGTTCCCAGCATGTACAGTGTATTGGACTTAAGAGGAGCTACTGTTCTTGTCAGTTTCCTAAGCAGAGTTGAACTAGATATGGCCCGTGTGTGTAGGAAGCACAGTTCTTTTGTTCTGAGCAAGCTCGCTGTTCCGACTCAATAGGAAACACCGTAGAGTAGAAGAGTGCCCTTTTCTCAAAAGCATAGTGTATTTCTTGTAAGGTGAGCTAGCGTTTGTTTCCCTGTCCTAAATGGATTTGAATCACATGCAGTTTGTGGTCCAACGAGCAAGAGTTGTTTTCTGGTAAGAATAGTCACTATTGCGCTCCCATTGACATACTCAGGGCAAATAGCACTGGCGTCTGTTCCCAGCATGTACAGTGTATTGGACTGAAGAGGATACACTGTTCTTGTCAGTCTCCTAAGCAGAGTTGAACTAGATATGCCCGTGTGTGTAGGAAGCACAGTTCTTTTGTTCTGAGCAAGCTGAGTGTTCGGACCCCATAGGAAACACAGTAGAGTAGAACAGTGCTCTTTTTTCAAAAGCAGAGTGTGTTTCTTGTAAGGCGAGCTAGTGTTTGTTTCCCAGTCCTAAATGGAGTGGAATCACATGCAGTTTCTGGTCCCATGAGCAAGAGTTGTTTTTTTGGTAAGAAGAGTCACTATTGCGCCCCCATTGTCATACACAGGGCAAATAGCACTGGCGTCTGTTCCCAGCATGTACAGTGTATTGGACTGAAGAGGATCTACTGTTCTTGTCAGTTTCCTAAGCAGAATTGAACTAGATATGGCCGTGTGTGTATGAAGCACAGTTCTTTTGTTCTGAGTAAGCTCACTCTTTTGGCCCTAAAGGAAACACAGTAGAGTAGAAGAGTGCTCTTTTCTCAAAAGCCGAGGGTGTTTCTTGTAAGGCGAGCTAGTGTTTGTTTCCCAGTCCTAAATGGAGTTGAATCACATGCAGTTTTTGGTCCGACGAGCAAGAGTTGTTTTCTGGTAAGGAAAGTCACTATTCACTCCCTTTCTCATACACAGTGCAAATAGCACACGTGTCTTTTCCCAGTAAGTACAGTGTATTGGACTAAAGAGGAGCTACTGTTCTTGTCAGATTCCTAAGCAGAGTTGAACTAGATATTGCCCGTGTGTGTAGGAAGCACAGTTCTTTTGTTCTGAGCAAGCTCAATGTTCTGGCCCTATAGGAAACACATTAGAGTAGAATACTGCTCTTTTCTCAAAAGCAGAGTGTGTTTCTTGTAAGGCAAGCTAGCATTTGTTTCCCAGTCCTAAAGGGAGTTGACTCACATGCAGTTTCTGGTCCTACGAGCAAGAGTTGTTTAATGGTAAGAAGAGTCACTATTGCGCTCCCATTGTCATACACAGGGCAAATAGCACTGGTGTCTGTTCCCAGAATGTACACTGTATTGGACTGAAGAGGATCTACTGTTCTTGTCAGTTTCCTAAGCAGAGTTGAACTAGATATGGCTGTGTGTGTAGGAAGCACAGTTTATTTGTTCTGAGCAAGCTCACTGTTCTGGTCATATAGGAAACACATTAGAGTAGAATAGTGCTCTTTTCTCAAAAGCAGAGTGTGTTTCTTGTAAGGCGAGCTAGCGTTTGTTTCCCAGTCCTAAATGGAGTTGAATCCCATGCATTTTCTGGTCCTATGAGCAAGAGTTGTTTTCTGGTAAGGAAAGTCACTATTGCGCTCCCATTGCCATACACAGTGCAAATAGCACTCGCGTCTGTTCCCAGCAAGTACAGTGTATTGGACTGAAGAGGATCTACTGTTCTTGTCAGTTTCCTAAGCAGAATTGAACTAGATTTGGCCCGTGTGTGTAGGAAGCACAGTTCTTTTTTCTGAGCAAGCTCACTGTTTGGAGCCCATAGGAAACACAGTAGAGTAAAAGAGTGCTCTTTTCTCAAAAGCAGAGTGTGTTTCTTGTAAGGCGAGCTAGCGTTTGTTTCCCAGTCCTAAGTGGAGTTGAATCACATGCTGTTTCTGGTCCTACGAGCAAGAGTTGTTTTCTGGTAAGAAGAGTCACTATTGCGCTCCCATTGCCATACACAGTGCAAAGAGCACTGGCGTTTGTACCCAGCATGTACAGTGTATTGGACTGAAGAGGATCTACTGTTCTTGTCAGTTTCCTAAGCAGAATTGAACTAGATATGGCCCGTGTGTGTAGGAAGCACAGTTCTTTTGTTCTGAGCAAGCTCACTGTTCTGGCCCTATAGGAAACACAGTAGATTAGAAGAGTGCTCTTTTCTCAAAAGCAGAGTGTATTTCTTGTAAGGAGAGATAGCATTTGTTTCCCATTCCTAAATGGAGTTGAATCACATGCAGTTTCTGGTCCTACGAGCAAGAGTTTTTTCTGGTAATAAGAGTCACTATTGTGCTCCCATTGTCATACTCAGGGCAAATAGCACTGGCCTCTGTTCCAGGATGTACATTGTATTGTACTGAAGAAGATCTACTGTTCTTGTCAGGTTCCTAAGCAGAGTTGAACTAGATATGGCCCATGTGTGTAGGAAGCACAGTTCTTTTGTACTCAGCAAGCACACTGTTCTGGCCCTATAGGAAACACGGTAGAGTAGAAGAGTGCTCTTTCCTCAAAAGCAGAGTGTGTTTCTTGTAAGGCGAGCTAGTGTTTGTTTCCTAGTCCTAAATGGAGTTGAATCACATGCAGTTTCCGTTCCTTCAAGCAAGAGTTGTTTTCTGGTAAGGAAAGTCACTATTGAGCTCCCACTGCCATACACAGTACAAATAGCACTCGCGTCTGTTCCCAGCACGTACAGTGTATTGGACTGAAGAGGATTTACTGTTCTTGTCAGTTTCCTAAGCAGAATTGAACTAGATATGGCCCGTGGGTGTAGGAAGCACAGTTCTTTTGTTCTAAGCAAGCTCCCTGTTCTGGCCCTATAGGAAACACAGTAGAGTAGAAGAGTGCTCTTTTGTCAAAAGCAGAGTGTGTTTCTTGTAAGTCGAGCTAGCGTTTGTTTCCCAGTCCTAAATGGAGTTGAATCACATGCAGTTTCTGGTCTTACGAGCAAGAAATTTTTCTGGTAATAAGAGTCACTATTGTGCTCCCATTGTCATACTGAGGGCAAATAGCACTGGCCTCTGTTCCCAGCATGTACAGTGTATTGGACTGAAGAGGATCTACTGTTCTTGTCAGGTTCCTAAGCAGAGTTGAACTAGATATGGCCCGTGTGTGTAGGAAGCACAGTTCTCTGTACTCAGCAATCTCACTGTTCTGACCCTATAGGAAACACAGTAGAGTAGAAGAGTGCTCTTTCCTCAAAAGCAGAGTGTGTTTCTTGTAAGGCGAGCTAGCGTTTGTTCCCAGTCCTAAAAGGAGTTGAATCACATGCAGTTTCCGTTCCTACGAGCAAGAGTTGTTTTCTGGTAAGGAAAGACACTATTGCGCTCCCATTGCCATACACAGTGCAAATAGCACTCGCGTCTGTTCCTAGCAAGTACAGTGTATTGGACTGAAGAGGATCTACTGTTCTTGTCAGTTTCCTAAGCAGAATTGAACTAGATATGGCCCGTGTGTGTAGGAAGCACAGTTCTTTTGTTCTGAGCAAGCTCACTGTTTGGACCCCATAGGAAACACAGTAGAGTAGAAGAGTGCTCTTTTCTCAAAAGCAGAGTGTGCTTCTTGTAAGGTGAGCTAGCGTTTGTTTCCCAGTCCTAAATGGAGTTGAATCACATGCAGTTTCTGGTCCTACGAGCAAGAGTTGTTTTCTGCTAAGAAGAGTCACTATTGCGCTCCCATTGTCATACTCAGGGCAAATAGCACTGGCCTCTGTTCCCAGGTTGTACAGTGTATTGTACTGAAGAAGATCTACTGTTCTTGTCAGGTTCCTAAGCAGAGTTGAACTAGATATGGCACATGTGTGTAGGAAGCACAGTTCTTTTGTACTCAGCAAGCTCACTGTTCTGGCCTTATAGGAAACACAGTAGAGTAGAAGAGTGCTCTTTCCTCAAAAGCAGAGTGTGTTTCTTGTAAGGCGAGCTAGTGTTTGTTTTGCAGTCCTAAATGGAGTTGAATCACATGCAGTTTCCGTTCCTACAAGCAAGAGTTGTTTTCTGGTAAGGAAAGTCACTATTGTGCTCCCATTGCCATACACAGTGCAAATAGCACTCGCGTCTGTTCCCAGCAAGTACAGTGTATTGGACTGAAGAGGAGCTACTGTTCTTTTCAGTTTCCTAAGCAGAATTGAACTAGATATGGCCCGTGTGTGTAGGAAGCACAGTTCTTTTGTTCTGAGCAAGCTCACTGTTTGGACCCCATAGGAAACACAGTAGAGTAGAAGAGTGCTCTTTTCTCAAAAGCAGAGTGTGTTTCCTGTAAGGCGAGCTAGCGTTTGTTTCCCAGTCCTAAATGGAGTTGAAACACATGCAGTTTCTGGTCCTACGAGCAAGAGTTGTTTTCTGGTAAGAAGAGACACTATTGCGCGCCCATTGCCATACACAGTGCAAAGAAGACTGGCGTCTGTACCCAGCATGTACAGCGTATTGGACTGAAGAGGATCTACTGTTCTTTTCAGTTTCCTAAGCAGAGTTGAACTAGATATGGCCTGTGTGTGAAGGAAGCACAGTTCTTTTTTTCTGAGCAAGCTCACTGTTCGAACCCCATAGGAAACACAGTAGAAAGAAGAGTGCTCTTTTCTCAAAAGCAGAGTGTGTTTCTTGTAAGGTGAGCTACCGTTTGTTTCCCAGTCCTAAATGGAGTTGAAATACACATGCAGTTTCTGGTCCTACCTGCAAGAGTTGTTTTCTGGTTAGAAGAGTCACTATTGCGCTCCCTTTGCCATACACAATGCAAATAGCCCTCGCGTCTGTTCCCAGCAAGTACAGTGTATTGGACTGAAGAGGAGCTACTGTTCTTGTCAGTTTCCTAAGCAGAATCGAACAAGATATGGCCCGTGTGTGTAGGAAGCACAGTTCTTTTGTTCTGAGCAAGCTCACATTTCGAACCCCATAGAAAACACAGTAGAGTAGAAGAGTGCATTTTTCTCAAAAGCAGAATGTGTTTCTTGTAAGGTGAGCTAGCGTTTGTTTCCCAGTCCTAAATGGAGTTGAAATACACATGCAGTTTCTGGTCCTACGAGCAAGAGTTGTTTTCTGGTATGAAGAGTCACTATTGAGCTCCCTTTGCCATGCACAGTGCAAATAGCCCTCGCGTCTGTTCCCAGCAAGTACAGTGTATTGGACTGAAGAGGAGCTACTGTTCTTGTCAGTTTCCTAAGCAGAGTTGAACTAGATATGGCCCATGTGTGTAGGAAGCACAGTTCATTTGTACTCAGCAAGCTCACTGTTCTGGCCCTATAGGAAACACAGTAGAGTAGAAGAGTGCTCTTTCCTCAAAAGCAGAGTGTGTTTTTGTAAGGCGAGCTAGCGTTTGTTTCACAGTCCTAAATGGAGTTGAATCTCATTCAGTTTCCGTTCCTATGAGCAAGAGTTGTTTTCTGGTAAGGAAAGTCACTATTGCGCTCCCATGGCCATACACAGTGCAAATAGCACTCGCGTCTGTTCCCAACAAGTACAGTGTATTGGACTGAAGAGGATCTACTGTTCTTGTCAGTTTCCTAAGCAGAATTGAACTAGATTGGGCCCGTGTGTGTAGGAAGCACAGTTCTTTTGTTCTGAGCAAGATCACTGTTTGGAGCCCATAAGAAACACAGTAGAGTAAAAGAGTGCTCTTTTCTCAAAAGCAGAGTGTGTTTCTTGTAAGGCGAGCTAGCGTTTGTTTCCCAGTCCTAAATGGAGTTGAATCACATGCAGTTTCTGGTCCTACGAGCAAGAGTTGTTTTCTGGTAAGAAGAGTCACTATTGCGCTCCCATTGCCATACACAGTGCAAATAGCACTGGCATTTGTACCCAGCATGTACAGTGTATTGGACTGAAGAGGATCTACTGTTCTTGTCAGTTTCCTAACCAGAATTGAACTAGATATGGCCCGTGTGTGTAGGAAGCACAGTTCTTTTGTTCTGAGCAAGCTCACTGTTCTGGCCCTATAGGAAACACAGTAGAGTAGAATAGTGCTCTTTTCTCAAAAGCAGAGTGTATTTCTTGTAAGGAGAGATAGCGTTTGTTTCCCAGTCCTAAATGGAGCTGAATCATATGCAGTTTCTGGTCCGACGAGCAAGAGTTTTTTCTGGTAATAAGAGTCACTATTGTGCTCCCATTTTCATACTCAGGGCAAATAGCACTGGCCTCTGTACCTAGGATGTACATTGTATTGGACTGAAGAAGATCTACTGTTCTTGTCAGGTTCCTAAGCAGAGTTGAACTAGATATGGCCCATGTGTGTAGGAAGCACAGTTCTTTTGTACTCAGCAAGCACACTGTTCTGGCCCTATAGGAAACACGGTAGAGTAGAAGAGTGCTCTTTCCTCAAAAGCAGAGTGTGTTTCTTGTAAGGCGAGCTAGTGTTTGTTTCCTAGTCCTAAATGGAGTTGAATCACATGCAGTTTCCGTTCCTTCGAGCAAGAGTTGTTTTCTGGTAAGGAAAGTCACTATTGAGCTCCCATTGCCATACACAGTACAAATAGCACTCGCGTCTGTTCCCAGCAAGTACAGTGTATTGGACTGAAGAGGAGCTACTGTTCTTGTCAGTTTCCTAAGCAGAATTGAACTAGATATGGCCCGTGTGTGTAGGAAGCACAGTTCTTTTGTTCTGAGCAAGCTCACATTTCGAACCCCATAGGAAACACAGTAGAGTAGAATAGTGCATTTTTCTCAAAATCAGAGTGTGTTTCTTGTAAGGTGAGCTAGCGTTTGTTTCCCAGTCCTAAATGGAGTTGAAATACACATGCAGTTTCTGGTCCTACGAGCAAGTGTTGTTTTCTGGTAAGAAGAGTCACTATTGTGCTCCCTTTGACATACACAGTGCAAATAGCCCTTGTGTCTGTTCCCAGCAAGCACAGTGTATTGGACTGAAGAGGAGCTACTGTTCTTGTCAGTTTCCTAAGCAGAGTTGAACTAGATATGGCCCGTGTGTGTAGGAAGCACATTTCTTTTGTTCTGAGCAAGCTCACATTTCGAACCCCATAGAAAACACAGTAGAGTAGAAGAGTGCATTTTTCTCAAAAGCAGAGTTTGTTTCTTGTAAGGTGAGCTAGCGTTTGTTTTCCATTCTTAATTGGAGTTGAAATACACTTGCAGTTTCTGGTCCTACGAGCAAGAGTTGTTTTCTGGTAAGAAGAGTCTCTATTGAGCTTTCTTTGCCATACACAGTGCAAATAGCCCTCGCGTCTGTTCCCAGCAAGTACAGTGTATTGGACTGAAGAGGAGCTACTGTTCTTGTCAGTTTCCTAAGCAGAGTTGAACTAGATATGGCCCATGTGTGTAGGAAGCACAGGTCATTTGTACTCAGCAAGCTCACTGTTCTGGCCCTATAGGAAACAAGGTAGAGTAGAAGAGTGCTCTTTCCTCAAATGCAGAGTGTGTTTTTGTAAGGCGAGCTAGCGTTTGTTTCGCAGTCATAAATGGAGTTGAATCACATTCAGTTTCCGTTCCTACGAGCAAGAGTTGTTTTCTGGTAAGGAAAGTCACTATTGCGCTCCCATTGCCATACACAGTGCAAATAGCACTCGCGTCTGTTCCCAGCAAGTACAGTGTATTGTACTGAAGAGGAGCTACTGTTCTTGTCAGTTACCTAAGCAGAATTGAACTAGATATGGCCCGTGTGTGTAGGAAGCACAGTTCTTTTGTTCTGAGCAAGCTCACTGTTTGGACCCCTTAGGAAACACAGTAGAGTAGAAGAGTGCTCTTTTCTCAAAAGCAGAGTGTGTTTCTTGTAAGGCGAGCTAGCGTTAGTTTCCCAGTCCTAAATGGAGTTGAATCACATGCAGTTTCTGGTCCTATGAGCAAGAGTTGTTTTCTGGTAAGAAGAGTCACTATTGCGCTCCATTTGCCATACACAGTGCAAATAGCACTGGCGTCTGTACCCAGCATGTACAGTGTATTGGACTGAAGAGGATTTACTGTTCTTGTCAGTTTCCTAAGCAGAATTGAACTAGATATGGCCCGTGTGTGTAGGAAGCACAGTTCTTTTGTTCTAAGCAAGCTCCCTGTTCTGGCCCTATAGGAAACACAGTAGAGTAGAAGAGTGCTCTTTTGTCAAAAGCAGAGTGTGTTTCTTGTAAGTCGAGCTAGCGTTTGTTTCCCAGTCCTAAATGGAGTTGAATCACATGCAGTTTCTGGTCCTACGAGCAAGAAATTTTTCTGGTAATAAGAGTCACTATTGTGCTCCCATTGTCATACTGAGGGGAAATAGCACTGGCCTCTGTTCCCAGCATGTACAGTGTATTGGACTGAAGAGGATCTACTGTTCTTGTCAGGTTCCTAAGCAGAGTTGAACTAGATATGGCCCGTGTTTGTAGGAAGCACAGTTCTCTGTACTCAGCAAGCTCACTGTTCTGACCCTATAGGAAACACAGTAGAGTAGAAGAGTGCTCTTTCCTCAAAAGCAGAGTGTGTTTCTTGTAAGGCGAGCTAGCGTTTGTTCCCAGTCCTAAAATGAGTTGAATCACATGCAGTTCCCGTTCCTACGAGCAAGAGTTGTTTTCTGGTAAGGAAAGACACTATTGCGCTCCCATTGCCATACACAGTGCAAATAGCACTCGCGTCTGTTCCTAGCAAGTACAGTGTATTGGACTGAAGAGGATCTACTGTTCTTGTCAGTTTCCTAAGCAGAATTGAACTAGATAGGGCCCGTGTGTGTAGGAAGCACAGTTCTTTTGTTCTGAGCAAGCTCACTGTTTGGACCCCATAGGAAACACAGTAGAGTAGAAGAGTGCTCTTTTCTCAAAAGCAGAGTGTGCTTCTTGTAAGGTGAGCTAGCGTTTGTTTCCCAGTCCTAAATGGAGTTGAATCACATGCAGTTTCTGGTCCTACGAGCAAGAGTTGTTTTCTGCTAAGAAGAGTCACTATTGCGCTCCCATTGTCATACTCAGGGCAAATAGCACTGGCCTCTGTTCCCAGGTTGTACAGTGTATTGGACTGAAGAAGATCTACTGTTCTTGTCAGGTTCCTAAGCAGAGTTGAACTAGATATGGCACATGTGTGTAGGAAGCACAGTTCTTTTGTACTCAGCAAGCTCACTGTTCTGGCCTTATAGGAAACACAGTAGAGTAGAAGAGTGCTCTTTCCTCAAAAGCAGAGTGTGTTTCTTGTAAGGCGAGCTAGTGTTTGTTTTCCAGTCCTAAATGGAGTTGAATCACATGCAGTTTCCGTTCCTACAAGCAAGAGTTGTTTTCTGGTAAGGAAAGTCACTATTGTGCTCCCATTGCCATACACAGTGCAAATAGCACTCGCGTCTGTTCCCAGCAAGTACAGTGTATTGGACTGAAGAGGAGCTACTGTTCTTTTCAGTTTCCTAAGCAGAATTGAACTAGATATGGCCCGTGTGTGTAGGAAGCACAGTTCTTTTGTTCTGAGCAAGCTCACTGTTTGGACCCCATAGGAAACACAGTAGAGTAGAAGAGTGCTCTTTTCTCAAAAGCAGAGTGTGTTTCCTGTAAGGCGAGCTAGCGTTTGTTTCCCAGTCCTAAATGGAGTTGAAACACATGCAGTTTCTGGTCCTACGAGCAAGAGTTGTTTTCTGGTAAGAAGAGACACTATTGCGCTCCCATTGCCATACACAGTGCAAAGAAGACTGGCGTCTGTACCCAGCATGTACAGCGTATTGGACTGAAGAGGATCCACTGTTCTTTTCAGTTTCCTAAGCAGAATTGAACTAGATATGGCCCGTGTGTGTAGGAAGCACAGTTCTTTTGTTCTGAGCAAGATCACTGTTTGGACCCCATAAGAAACACAGTAGAGTAGAAGAGTGCTCTTTTCTCAAAAGCAGAGTGTGTTTCTTGTAAGGCGAGCTAGTGTTTGTTTCCCAGTCTTAATGGAGTTGAATCACATGAAGTTTCTGATCCTACGAGCAAGGCTTGTTTTCTGGTAAGAACAGTCTCTATTACGCTCCCATTGCCATACACAGTGCAAAAAGCACTGGCGTCTGTACCCAGCATGTACAGCGTATTGGACTGAAGAGGATCTACTTTTCTTTTAGGTTTCCTAAGCAGAGTTGAACTAGATATGGCCTGTGTGTTTAGGAAGCACAGTTCTTTTGTTCTGAACAAGCTCACTGTTCGGACCCAATAGGAAACATAGTAGAGTAGAAGAGTGCTCTTTTCTCAAAAGCAGAGTGTGTTTCTTGTAATGCGAGCTAGCGTTTGTTTCCCAGTCCTAAATGGAGTTGAATCAAATGCAGTTTTTGGTCCTACGAGCAAGAGTTGTTTTCTGGTAAGAAGAGTCACTATTGCGCTCCCTTTGCCATACATAGTGCAAATAGCCCTCTCGTCTGTTCCCAGAAAGTACAGTGTATTGGACTGAAGAGGAGCTACTGTTCTTGTCAGTTTCCTAAGCAGAGTTGAACTAGATAGGGCCCGTGTGTGTAGGTAGCACAGTTCTTTTGTTCTCATCAAGCTCACTGTCGGACCCCATAGAAAACACAGTAGAGTAGAAGAGTGCTCTTTTCTCAAAAGCAGAGTGTGTTTCTTGTAAGGCGAGCTAGCGTTTGTTTCCCAGTCCTAGATGGAGTTGAATCACATGCAGTTTCTGGTCCTACGAGCAAGAGTTGTTTTCTGGTAAGAAGAGTCACTATTGCGCTCCCATTGTCACACACAGGGCAAATAGCACTGGCGTCTGTTCCCAGCATCTACAGTCTATTGGACTGAAGAGTTTCTACTGTTCTTGTCAGTTTCCTAAGCAGAATTGAACGAGATATGGCCCGTGTGTGTAGGAAGCACAGTTCTTTTGTTCTGAGCAAGCTCACATTTCGAACCCCATAGGAAACACAGTAAAGTAGAATAGTGCATTTTTCTCAAAATCAGAGTGTGTTTCTTGTAAGGTGAGCTAGCGTTTGTTTCCCAGTCCTAAATGGAGTTGAAATACACATGCAGTTTCTGGTCCTACGAGCAAGTGTTGTTTTCTGGTAAGAAGAGTCACTATTGTGCTCCCTTTGACATACACAGTGCAGATAGCCCTTGTGTCTGTTCAAAGCAAGCACAGTGTATTGGACTGAAGAGGAGCTACTGTTCTTGTCAGCTTCCTAAGCAGAGTTGAACTAGATATGGCCCATGTTTATAGGAAGCACAGTTCTTTTGTACTCCGCAAGCACACTGTTCTGGCCCTATAGGAAACACGGTAGAGTAGAAGAGTGCTCTTTCCTCAAAAGCAGAGTGTGTTTCTTGTAAGGTGAGCTAGTGTTTGTTTCCCAGTCCTAAATGGAGTTGAATCACATGCAGTTTCCGTTCCTTCGAGCAAGAGTTGTTTTCTGGTAAGGAAAGTCACTATTGCGCTCCCATTGCCATACACAGTGCAAATAGCACTCGCGTCTGTTCCCAGCAAGTACAGTGTATTGGACTGAAGAGGAGCTACTGTTCTTGTCAGTTTCCTAAGCAGAATTTAACTAGATATGGCCCGTGTGTGTAGGAAGCACAGTTCTTTTGTTCTGAGCAAGCTAACTGTTTGGACACCATAGGAAACACAGTAGAGTAGAAGAGTGCTCTTTTCTCAAAAGCAGAGTGTGTTTCTTGTAAGGCGAGCTAGCGTTTGTTTCCCAGTCCTAAATGGAGTTGAATCACATGCAGTTTCTGGTCCTACGAGCAAGAGTTGTTTTCTGGTAAGAAGAGTCACTATTGCGCTCACATTGCCATACACAGTGCAAATGGCACTGGCGTCTGTACCCAGCATGTACAGCGTATTGGACTGAAGAGGATCTACTGTTCTTTTCAGTTTCCTAAGCAGAGTTGAACTAGATATGGCCCATGTGTGTAGGAAGCACAGTTCTTTTGTACTCAGCAAGCTCACTGTTCTGGCCCTATAGGAAACACAGTATAGTAGAAGAGTGCTCTTTCCTCAAAAGCAGAGTGTGTTTCTTGTAAGGCGAGCTAGCGTTTGTTCCCAGTCCTAAATGGAGTTGAATCACATGCAGTTTCCGTTCCTACGAGCAAGAGTTGTTTTCTGGTAAGGAAAGACACTATTGCGCTCCCATTGCCATACACAGTGCAAATAGCACTCGCGTCTGTTCCTAGCAAGTACAGTGTATTGGACTGAAGAGGAGCTACTGTTCTTGTCAGTTTCCTAAGCAGAATTGAACTAGATATGGCCCGTGTGTGTAGGAAGCACAGTTCTTTTGTTCTGAGCAAGCTCACTGTTTGGACCCCATAGGAAACACAGTAGAGTAGAAGAGTGCTCTTTTCTCAAAAGCAGAGTGTGCTTCTTGTAAGGTGAGCTAGCGTTTGTTTCCCAGTCCTAAATGGAGTTGAATCACATGCAGTTTCTGGTCCTACGAGCAAGAATTGTTTTCTGGTAAGAAGAGTCACTATTGCGCTCCCATTGTCATACTCAGGGCAAATAGCACTGGCCTCTGTTCCCAGGTTGTACAGTGTATTGTACTGAAGAAGATCTACTGTTCTTGTCAGGTTCCTAAGCAGAGTTGAACTAGATATGGCACATGTGTGTAGGAAGCACAGTTCTTTTGTACTCAGCAAGCTCACTGTTCTGGCCTTATAGGAAACAAGGTAGAGTAGAAGAGTGCTCTTTCCTCAAAAGCAGAGTGTGTTTCTTGTAAGGCGAGCTAGTGTTTGTTTTCCAGTCCTAAATGGAGTTGAATCACATGCAGTTTCCGTTCCTACGAGCAAGAGTTGTTTTCGGGTAAGGAAAGTCACTATTGTGCTCCCATTGCCATACACAGTGCAAATACCACTCGCGTCTGTTCCCAGCAAGTACAGTGTATTGGACTGAAGAGGAGCTACTGTTCTTTTCAGTTTCCTAAGCAGAATTGAACTAGATATGGCCTGTGTGTGTAGGAAGCACAGTTCTTTTGTTCTGAGCAAGCTCACTGTTTGGACCCCTTAGGAAACACAGTAGAGTAGAAGAGTGCTCTTTTCTCAAAAGCAGAGTGTGTTTCCTGTAAGGCGAGCTAGCGTTTGTTTCCCAGTCCTAAGTGGAGTTGAATCACATGCAGTTTCTTGTCCTACGAGCAAGAGCTGTTTTCTGGTAAGAAGAGTCACTATTGCGCTCCCATTGACATACATAGTACAAATAACACTCGCGTCTGTTTCCAGCAAGTACAGTGTATTGGTCTGAAGAGGAGCTACTGTTCATGTCACTTTCCTAAGCAAAGTTGAACTACATAAGGCCCGTTTGTGTAGGAAGCACAGTTCTTTTGTTCTGAGCAAGCTCACTGTTCGAACCCCATAGGAAACACAGTAGAAAGAAGAGTGCTCTTTTCTCAAAAGCAGAGTGTGTTTCTTGTAAGGTGAGCTACCGTTTGTTTCCCAGTCCTAAATGGAGTTGAAATACACATGCAGTTTCTGGTCCTACGAGCAAGGGTTGTTTTCTGGTAAGAAGAGTCACTATTGTGCTCCCATTGTCACACACAGGGCAAATAGCACTGGCGTCTGTTCCCAGCATGTACAGTCTATTGGAATGAAGAGGTTCTACTGTTCTTGTCAGTTTTCTAAGCAGAATTGAACAAGATATGGCCCGTGTTTTTAGGAAGCACAGTTCTTTTGTTCTGAGAATGCTCACATTTCGAACCCCTTAGGAAACACAGTAGAGTATAAGAGTGCTCTTTTCTCAAAAGCAGAGTGTGTTTCTTGAAAGGTGAACTAGCGTTTGTTTCACAGTCCCAAATGGAGTTGAAATACATATGCAGTTTCTGGTCCTACGAGCAAGAGTTTTTTTTTTTGGTAAGAAGAGTCACTCTTGTGCTCCCTTTGCCATACACAGTGCAAATAGCCCTCGTGTCTGTTCCCAGCAAGTAGAGTGTATTGGACTGAAGAGGAGCTACTGTTCTTGTCAGTTTCCTAAGGAGAATTGAACTAGATATGGCCCGTGTGTGTAGGAAGCACAGTTCATTTGTGCTCAGCAAGCTCACTGTTCTGTCCCTATAGGAAACACAGTAGAGTAGAAGAGTGCTCTTTCCTCAAAAGCAGAGTGTGTTTTTGAAAGGCGAGCTAGCGTTTGTTTCGCGTTCATATATGGAGTTGAATCACATTCAGTTTCCGTTCCTACGAGCAAGAGTTGTTTTCTGGTAAGGAAAGACACTATTGCACTCCCATTGCCATACACAGTGCAAATAGCACTCGCGTCTGTTCCCAGCAAGTACAGTGTATTGGACTGAAGAGGATCTACTGTTCTTGTCAGTTTCCTAAGCAGAATTGAACTAGATATGGCCCGTGTGTGTAGGAAGCACAGTTCTTTTGTTCTGAGCAAGCTCACTGTTTGGACCCCATAGGAAACACATTAGAGTAGACAAGTGCCTTTTTCTCAAAAGCAGAGTGTGTTTCTTGTAAGGCGAGATAGCGTTTGTTTCCCAGTCCTAAATGGAGTTGAATCACATGCAGTCCTACGAGCCAGAGTTCTTTTCTGGTAAGAAGAGTCACTATTGCGCTCCCATTGCCATACACAGTGCAAATAGCACTGGCGTCTGTACCCAGCATGTACAGTGTATTGGACTGAAGAGGATGGACTGTTCTTCTCAGTTTCCTAAGAAGAATTGAACTAGATATGGCCTGTGTGTGTAGGAAGCACAGTTCTTTTGTTCTGAGCAAGCTCCATGTTCTGGCCCTATAGGAATCACAGTAGAGTAGAAGAGTGCTCTTTTCTCAAAAGCAGAGTGTGTTTCTTGCAAGCCGAGCTAGCGTTTGTTTCCCAGTCCTAAATGGAGTTGAATCACATGCAGTTTCTGGTCCTACGAGCAAGAAATTTTTCTGGTAATAAGAGTCACTATTGTGCTCCCATTGTCATACTCAGGGCAAATAGCACTGGCCTCTGTTCCCAGCATGTACAGTGTATTGGAATGAAGAGGATCTACTGTTCTTGTCAGTTTCCTAAGCAGAGTTGTACTAGATATGGCCTGTGTGTGTAGGAAGCACAGTTCTTTTGTTCTGAGCAAGCTCACTGTTCGGACCTCATAGGAAACACAGTAGAGTAGAAGAGTGCTCTTTTCTCAAAAGCAGAGTGTGTTTCTTGTAAGGCGAGCTACCGTTTGTTTCCCAGTCCTAAATGGAGTTGAATCAAATGCAGTTTTTGGTCCTACGAGCAAGAGTTGTTTTCTGGTAAGAAGAGTCACTATTGTGCTCCCTTTGCCGTACACAGTGCAAATAGCCTTCTCGTCTGTTCCCAGCAAGTACAGTGTATTGGACTCAAGAGGAGCTACTGTTCTTGTCAGTTTCCTAAGCAGAGTTGAACTAGATATGGCCCGTGTGTGTAGGAAGCACAGTTCTTTTGTTCTCAGCAAGCTCACTGTTCGGACCCCATAGAAAACACAGTAGAGTAGACGAGTCCTCTTTTCTCAAAAGCAGAGTGTGTTTCTTGTAAGGCGAGCTAGCGTTTGTTTCCCAGTCCTAAATGGAGTTGAATTAAATGAAGTTTTTGGTCCTACAAGCAAGAATTGTTTTCTGGTAATAAGAGTCACTATTGTGCTCCCATTGCCATACATAGTACAAATAAAACTCGCGTCTGTTTCCAGCAAGTACAGTGTATTGGTCTGAAGAGGAGCTACTGTTCATGTCAGTTTCCTAAGCAAAGTTGAAATAATAAGGCCCGTGTGTGTAGGAAGCACAGTTCTTTTGTTCTGAGCAAGCTCACTGTTCGAACCCCATAGAAAACACAGTAGAGGGAATAGTGCTCTTTTCTCAAAAGCAGAGTGTGTTTCTTGTAAGGCGAGCTAGCGTTTGTTTCCCAGAAATAAATGGAGTTGAAATACACATGCAGTTTCTGGTCCTACCAGCAAGAGATGTTTTCCGGTTAGAAGAGTCACTATTGCTCTCCCTTTGACATACACAATGCAAATAGCCCTCGCGTCTGTTCCCAGCAAGTACAGTGTATTGGACTGAAGAGGAGCTACTGTTCTTGTCAGTTTCCTAAGCAGAATTGAACAAGATATGGCCCGTGTGTGTAGGAAGCACAGTTCTTTTGTTCTGAGCAAGCTCACATTTCGAACCCCATAGAAAACACAGTAGAGTAGAAGAGTGCATTTTTCTCAAATGCAGAGTGTGTTTCTTGTAAGGTGAGCTAGCGTTTGTTTTCCATTCTTAATTGGAGTTGAAATACACATGCAGTTTCAGGTCCTACGAGCAAGAGTTGTTTTCTGGTAAGAAGAGTCACTATTGAGCTCCCTTTGCCATACACAGTGCAAATAGCCTTCGCGTCTGTTCCCAGCAAGTACAGTGTATTGGACTGAAGAGGAGCTACTGTTCTTGTCAGTTTCCTAAGCAGAGTTGAACTAGATATGGCCCATGTGTGTAGGAAGCACAGTTCATTTGTACTCAGCAAGCTCACTGTTCTGGCCCTATAGGAAACACAGTAGAGTAGAAGAGTGCTCTTTCCTCAAATGCAGAGTGTGTTTTTGTAAGGCGAGCTAGCGTTTGTATCGCAGTCATAAATGGAGTTGAATCACATTCAGTTTCCGTTCCTACGAGCAAGAGTATTTTTCTGGTAAGGAAAGTCACTATTGCGCTCCCATTGCCATACACAATGCAAATAGCACTCGCGTCTGTTCCCAGCAAGTACAGTGTATTGTACTGAAGAGGAGCTACTGTTCTTGTCAGTTTCCTAAGCAGAATTGAACTAGATATGGCCCGTGTGTGTAGGAAGCACAGTTCTTTTGTTCTGAGCAAGCTCACTGTTTGGACCCCTTAGGAAACACAGTAGAGTAGAAGAGTGCTCTTTTCTCAAAAGCAGAGTGTGTTTCTTGTAAGGCGAGCTAGCGTTTGTTTCCCAGTCCTAAATGGAGTTGAATCACATGCAGTTTCTGGTCCTACGAGCAAGAGTTGTTTTCTGGTAAGAAGAGTCACTATTGCGCTCCATTTGCCATACACAGTGCAAATAGCACTGGCGTCTGTACCCAGCATGTACAGTGTATTGGACTGAAGAGGATTTACTGTTCTTGTCAGTTTCCTAAGCAGAATTGAACTAGATATGGCTCGTGGGTGTAGGAAGCACAGTTCTTTTGTTCTGAGCAAGCTCCCTGTTCTGGCCCTATAGGAAACACAGTAGAGTAGAAGAGTGCTCTTTTCTCAAAAGCAGAGTGTGTTTCTTGTAAGTCGAGCTAGCGTTTGTTTCCCAGTCCTAAATGGAGTTGAATCACATGCAGTTTCTGTTCCTACGAGCAAGAAATTTTTCTGGTAATAAGAGTCACTATTGTGCTCCCATTGTCATACTCAGGGCAAATAGCACTGGCCTCTGTTCCCAGCATGTACAGTGTATTGGACTGAAGAGGATCTACTGTTCTTGTCAGGTTCCTAAGCTGAGTTGAACTAGATATGGCCGTGTGTGTAGGAAACACAGTTCTTTGTACTCAGCAAGCTCACTGTTCTGACCCCGTAGGAAACACAGTAGAGTAGAAGAGTGCTCTTTCCTCAAATGCAGAGTGTGTTTCTTGTAAGGCGAGCTAGCGTTTGCTCCCAGTCCTAAATGGAGTTGAATCACATGCAGTTTCCGTTCCTACGAGCAAGAGTTGTTTTCTGGTAAGGAAAGACACTATTGCGCTCCCATTGCCATACACAGTGCAAATAGCACTCGCGTCTGTTCCTAGCAAGTACAGTGTATTGGACTAAAGAGGAGCTACTGTTTTTGTCAGTTTCCTAAGCAGAATTGAACTAGATATGGCCCGTGTGTGTAGGAAGCACAGTTCTTTTGTTCTGAGCAAGCTCACTGTTTGGACCCCATAGGAAACACAGTAGAGTAGAAGAGTGCTCTTTTCTCAAAAGCAGAGTGTGCTTCTTGTAAGGTGAGCTAGCGTTTGTTTCCCAGTCCTAAATGGAGTTGAATCACATGCAGTTTCTGGTCCTACGAGCAAGAGTTGTTTTCTGGTAAGAAGAGTCACTATTGTGCTCCCATTGTCATACTCAGGGCAAATAGCACTGGCCTCTGTTCCCAGGTTGTACAGTGTATTGTACTGAAGAAGATCTACTGTTCTTGTCAGGTTCCTAAGCAGAGTTGAACTAGATATGGCACATGTGTGTAGGAAGCACAGTTCTTTTGTACTCAGCAAGCTCACTGTTCTGGCCTTATAGGAAACAAGGTAGAGTAGAAGAGTGCTCTTTCCTCAAAAGCAGAGTGTGTTTCTTGTAAGGCGAGCTAGTGTTTGTTTTCCAGTCCTAAATGGAGTTGAATCACATGCAGTTTCCGTTCCTACGAGCAAGAGTTGTTTTCTGGTAAAGAAAGTCACTATTGTGCTCCTATTGCCATACACAGTGCAAATATCACTCGCGTCTGTTCCCAGCAAGTACAGTGTATTGGACTGAAGAGGAGCTACTGTTCTTTTCAGTTTCCTAAGCAGAATTGAACTAGATATGGCCCGTGTGTGTAGGAAGCACAGTTCATTTGTTCTGAGCAAGCTCACTGTTTGGACCCCTTAGGAAACACAGTAGAGTAGAAGAGTGCTCTTTTGTCAAAAGCAGAGTGTGTTTCCTGTAAGGCGAGCTAGCGTTTGTTTCCCAGTCCTAAGTGGAGTTGAATCACATGCAGTTTCTTGTCCTACGAGCAAGAGCTGTTTTCTGGTAAGAAGAGTCACTATTGCGCTCCCATTAACATACATAGTACAAATAACACTCGCGTCTGTTTCCAGCAAGTACAGTGTATTGGTCTGAAGAGGAGCTACTGTTCATGTCACTTTCCTAAGCAAAGTTGAACTACATAAGGCCCGTTTGTGTAGGAAGCACAGTTCTTTTGTTCTGAGCAAGCTCACTGTTCGAACCCCATAGGAAACACAGTAGAAAGAAGAGTGCTCTTTTCTCAAAAGCAGAGTGTGTTTCTTGTAAGGTGAGCTACCGTTTGTTTCCCAGTCCTAAATGGAGTTGAAATACACATGCAGTTTCTGGTCCTACCTGCAAGAGTTGTTTTCTGGTTAGAAGAGTCACTATTGCGCTCCCTTTGCCATACACAGTGCAAATAGCCCTCGCGTCTGTTCCCAGCAAGTACAGTGTATTGGACTGAAGAGGAGCTACTGTTCTTGTCAGTTTCCTAAGCAGAGTTGAACTAGATATGGCCCATGTGTGTAGGAAGCACAGTTCATTTGTACTCAGCAAGCTCACTGTTCTGGCCCTATAGGAAACACAGTAGAGTAGAAGAGTGCTCTTTCCTCAAAAGCAGAGTGTGTTTTTGTAAGGCGAGCTAGCGTTTGTTTCGCAGTCCTAAATGGAGTTGAATCACATTCAGTTTCCGTTCCTATGAGCAAGAGTTGTTTTCTGGTAAGGAAAGTCACTATTGCGCTCCCATTGCCATACACAGTGCAAATAGCACTCGCGTCTGTTCCCAGCAAGTACAGTGTATTGGACTGAAGAGGATCTACGGTTCTTGTCAGTTTCCTAAGCAGAATTGAACTAGATTTGGCCCGTGTGTGTAGGAAGCACAGTTCTTTTTTCTGAGCAAGCTCACTGTTTGGAGCCCATAGGAAACACAGTAGAGTAAAAGAGTGCTCTTTTCTCAAAAGCATAGTGTGTTTCTTGTAAGGCGAGCTAGCGTTTATTTCCCAGTCCTAAATGGAGTTGAATCACATGCAGTTTCTGGTCCTACGAGCAAGAGTTGTCTTCTGTTAAGAAGAGTCACTATTGCGCTCCCATTGCCATACACAGTGCAAATAGCACTGGCGTTTGTACCCAGCATGTACAGTGTATTGGACTGAAGAGGATCTACTGTTCTTGTCAGTTTCCTAAGCAGAATTGAACTAGATATGGCCCGTGTGTGTAGGAAGCACAGTTCTTTTGTTCTGAGCAAGCTCACTGTTCTGGCCCTATAGGAAACACAGTAGAGTAGAAGAGTGCTCTTTTCTCAAAAGCAGAGTGTATTTCTTGTAAGGAGAGATAGCGTTTGTTTAAAAGTCCTAAATGGAGTTGAATCACATGCAGTTTCTGGTCCTACGAGCAAGAGTTTTTTCTGGTAATAAGAGTCACTATTGCGCTCCCATTGTCATACTCAGGGCAAATAGCACTGGCCTCTGTTCCCAGGATGTACATTGTATTGTACTGAAGAAGATCTACTGTTCTTGTCAGGTTCCTAAGCAGAGTTGAACTAGATATGGCCCATGTGTGTAGGAAGCACAGTTCTTTTGTACTCAGCAAGCACACTGTTCTGGCCCTATAGGAAACACGGTAGAGTAGAAGAGTGCTCTTTCCTCAAAAGCAGAGTGTGTTTCTTGTAAGGCGAGCTAGTGTTTGTTTCCTAGTCCTAAATGGAGTTGAATCACATGCAGTTTCCGTTCCTTCGAGCAAGAGTTGTTTTCTGGTAAGGAAAGTCACTATTGAGCTCCCATTGCCATACACAGTGCAAATAGCACTCGCGTCTGTTCCCAGCTAGTACAGTGTATTGGACTGAAGAGGAGCTACTGTTCTTGTCAGTTTCCTAAGCAGAATTTAACTAGATATGGCCCGTGTGTGTAGGAAGCACAGTTCTTTTGTTCTGAGCAAGCTCACATTTCGAACCCCATAGGAAACACAGTAGAGTAGAATAGTGCATTTTTCTCAAAATCAGAGTGTGTTTCTTGTAAGGTGAGCTAGCGTTTGTTTCCCAGTCCTAAATGGAGTTGAAATACACATGCAGTTTCTGGTCCTACGAGCAAGTGTTGTTTTCTGGTAAGAAGAGTCACTATTGTGCTCCCTTTGACATACACAGTGCAAATAGCCCTTGTGTCTGTTCCCAGCAAGCACAGTGTATTGGACTGAAGAGGAGCTACTGTTCTTGTCAGGTTCCTAAGCAGAGTTGAACTAGATATGGCCCGTGTGTGTAGGAAGCACAGTTCTTTTATTCTGAGCAAGCTCACATTTCGAACCCCATAGAAAACACAGTAGAGTAGAAGAGTGCATTTTTCTCAAAAGCAGAGTGTGTTTCTTGTAAGGTGAGCTAGCGTTTGTTTTCCATTCTTAATTGGAGTTGAAATACACATGCAGTTTCTGGTCCTACGAGCAAGAGTTGTTTTCTGGTAAGAAGAGTCACTATAGAGCTCCCTTTGCCATACACAGTGCAAATAGCCCTCGCGTCTGTTTCCAGCAAGTACAGTGTATTGGACTGAAGAGGAGCTACTGTTCTTGTCAGTTTCCTAAGCAGAGTTGAACTAGATATGGCCCATGTGTGTAGGAAGCACAGTTCATTTGTACTCAGCAAGCTCACTGTTCTGGCCCTATAGGAAACACAGTAGAGTAGAAGAGTGCTCTTTCCTCAAAAGCAGAGTGTGTTTTTGTAAGGCGAGCTAGCGTTTGTTTCGCAGTCCTAAATGGAGTTGAATCACATTCAGTTTCCGTTCCTATGAGCAAGAGTTGTTTTCTGGTAAGGAAAGTCACTATTACGCTCCCATTGCCATACACAGTGCAAATAGCACTCGCGTCTGTTCCCAGCAAGTACAGTGTATTGGACTGAAGAGGATCTACTGTTCTTGTCAGTTTCCTAAGCAGAATTGAACTAGATTTGGCCCGTGTGTGTAGGAAGCACAGTTCTTTTTTCTGAGCAAGCTCACTGTTTGGAGCCCATAGGAAACACAGTAGAGTAAAAGAGTGCTCTTTTCTCAAAAGCAGAGTGTGTTTCTTGTAAGGCGAGCTAGCGTTTGTTTCCCAGTCCTAAATGGAGTTGAATGACATGCTGTTTCTGGTCCTACGAGCAAGAGTTGTTTTCTGGTAAGAAGAGTCACTATTGCGCTCCCATTGCCATACACAGTGCAAAGAGCACTGGCGTTTGTACCCAGCATCTACAGTGTATTGGACTGAAGAGGATCTACTGTTCTTGTCAGTTTCCTAAGCAGAATTGAACTAGATATGGCCCGTGTGTGTAGGAAGCACAGTTCTTTTGTTCTGAGCAAGCTCACTGTTCTGGCCCTATAGGAAACACAGTAGATTAGAAGAGTGCTCTTTTCTCAAAAGCAGAGTGTATTTCTTGTAAGGAGAGATAGCATTTGTTTCCCAGTCCTAAATGGAGTTGAATCACATGCAGTTTCTGGTCCTACGAGCAAGAGTTTTTTCTGGTAATAAGAGTCACTATTGTGCTCCCATTGTCATACTCAGGGCAAATAGCACTGGCCTCTGTTCCAGGATGTACATTGTATTGTACTGAAGAAGATCTACTGTTCTTGTCAGGTTCCTAAGCAGAGTTGAACTAGATATGGCCCGTGTGTGTAGGAAGCACAGTTCTCTGTACTCAGCAAGCTCACTGTTCTGACCCTATAGGAAACACAGTAGAGTAGAAGAGTGCTCTTTCCTCAAAAGCAGAGTGTGTTTCTTGTAAGGCAAGATAGCGTTTGTTCCCAGTCCTAAAAGGAGTTGAATCACATGCAGTTTCCGTTCCTACGAGCAAGAGTTGTTTTCTGGTAAGGAAAGACACTATTGCGCTCCCATTGCCATACACAGTGCAAATAGCACTCGCGTCTGTTCCTAGCAAGTACAGTGTATTGGACTGAAGAGGATCTACTGTTCTTGTCAGTTTCCTAAGCAGAATTGAACTAGATATGGCCCGTGTGTGTAGGAAGCACAGTTCTTTTGTTCTGAGCAAGCTCACTGTTTGGACCCCATAGGAAACACAGTAGAGTAGAAGAGTGCTCTTTTCTCAAAAGCAGAGTGTGCTTCTTGTAAGGTGAGCTAGCGTTTGTTTCCCAGTCCTAAATGGAGTTGAATCACATGCAGTTTCTGGTCCTACGAGCAAGAGTTGTTTTCTGCTAAGAAGAGTCACTATTGCGCTCCCATTGTCATACTCAGGGCAAATAGCACTGGCCTCTGTTCCCAGGTTGTACAGTGTATTGGACTGAAGAAGATCTACTGTTCTTGTCAGGTTCCTAAGCAGAGTTGAACTAGATATGGCACATGTGTGTAGGAAGCACAGTTCTTTTGTACTCAGCAAGCTCACTGTTCTGGCCTTATAGGAAACACAGTAGAGTAGAAGAGTGCTCTTTCCTCAAAAGCAGAGTGTGTTTCTTGCAAGGCGAGCTAGTGTTTGTTTTGCAGTCCTAAATGGAGTTGAATCACATGCAGTTTCCGTTCCTACAAGCAAGAGTTGTTTTCTGGTAAGGAAAGTCACTATTGTGCTCCCATTGCCATACACAGTGCAAATAGCACTCGCGTCTGTTCCCAGCAAGTACAGTGTATTGGACTGAAGAGTAGCTACTGTTCTTTTCAGTTTCCTAAGCAGAATTGAACTAGATATGGCCCGTGTGTGTAGGAAGCACAGTTCTTTTGTTCTGAGCAAGCTCACTGTTTGGACCCCATAGGAAACACAGTAGAGTAGAAGAATGCTCTTTTCTCAAAAGCAGAGTGTGTTTCCTGTAAGGCGAGCTAGCGTTTGTTTCCCAGTCCTAAATGGAGTTGAAACACATGCAGTTTCTGGTCCTACGAGCAAGAGTTGTTTTCTGGTAAGAAGAGACACTATTGCGCGCCCATTGCCATACACAGTGCAAAGAAGACTGGCGTCTGTACCCAGCATGTACAGCGTATTGGACTGAAGAGGATCTACTGTTCTTTTCAGTTTCCTAAGCAGAGTTGAACTAGATATGGCCTGTGTGTGAAGGAAGCACAGTTCTTTTTTTCTGAGCAAGCTCACTGTTCGAACCCCATAGGAAACACAGTAGAAAGAAGAGTGCTCTTTTCCCAAAAGCAGAGTGTGTTTCTTGTAAGGTGAGCTACCGTTTGTTTCCCAGTCCTAAATGGAGTTGAAATACACATGCAGTTTCTGGTCCTACCTGCAAGAGTTGTTTTCTGGTTAGAAGAGTCACTATTGCGCTCCCTTTGCCATACACAATGCAAATAGCCCTCGCGTCTGTTCCCAGCAAGTACAGTGTATTGGACTGAAGAGGAGCTACTGTTCTTGTCAGTTTCCTAAGCAGAATCGAACAAGATATGGCCCGTGTGTGTAGGAAGCACAGTTCTTTTGTTCTGAGCAAGCTCACCTTTCGAACCCCATAGAAAACACAGTAGAGTAGAAGAGTCATTTTTCTCAAAAGCAGAATGTGTTTCTTGTAAGGTGAGCTAGCGTTTGTTTCCCAGTCCTAAATGGAGTTGAAATACACATGCAGTTTCTGGTCCTACGAGCAAGAGTTGTTTTCTGGTATGAAGAGTCACTATTGCGCTCCCTTTGCCATGCACAGTGCAAATAGCCCTCGCGTCTGTTCCCAGCAAGTACAGTGTATTGGACTGAAGAGGAGCTACTGTTCTTGTCAGTTTCCTAAGCAGAGTTGAACTAGATATGGCCCATGTGTGTAGGAAGCACAGTTCATTTGTACTCAGCAAGCTCACTGTTCTGGCCCTATAGGAAACACAGTAGAGTAGAAGAGTGCTCTTTCCTCAAAAGCAGAGTGTGTTTTTGTAAGGCGAGCTAGCGTTTGTTTCACAGTCCTAAATGGAGTTGAATCACATTCAGTTTCCGTTCCTATGAGCAAGAGTTGTTTTCTGGTAAGGAAAGTCACTATTGCGCTCCCATTGCCATACACAGTGCAAATAGCACTCGCGTCTGTTCCCAGCAAGTACAGTGTATTGGACTGAAGAGGATCTACTGTTCTTGTCAGTTTCCTAAGCAGAATTGAACTAGATTTGGCCCGTGTGTGTAGGAAGCACAGTTCTTTTGTTCTGAGCAAGCTCACTGTTTGGAGCCCATAAGAAACACAGTAGAGTAAAAGAGTGCTCTTTTCTCAAAAGCAGAGTGTGTTTCTTGTAAGGCGAGCTAGCGTTTGTTTCCCAGTCCTAAATGGAGTTGAATCACATGCAGTTTCTGGTCCTACGAGCAAGAGTTGTTTTCTGGTAAGAAGAGTCACTATTGCGCTCCCATTGCCATACACAGTGCAAATAGCACTGGCATTTGTACCCAGCATGTACAGTGTATTGGACTGAAGAGGATCTACTGTTCTTGTCAGTTTCCTAACCAGAATTGAACTAGATATGGCCCGTGTGTGTAGGAAGAACAGTTCTTTTGTTCTGAGCAAGCTCACTGTTCTGGCCCTATAGGAAACACAGTAGAGTAGAATAGTGCTCTTTTCTCAAAAGCAGAGTGTATTTCTTGTAAGGAGAGATAGCGTTTGTTTCCCAGTCCTAAATGGAGTTGAATCACATTCAGTTTCTGGTCCGACGAGCAAGAGTTTTTTCTGGTAATAAGAGTCACTATTGTGCTCCCATTGTCATACTCAGGGCAAATAGCACTGGCCTCTGTTCCCAGGATGTACATTGTATTGGACTGAAGAAGATCTACTGTTCTTGTCAGGTTCCTAAGCAGAGTTGAACTAGATATGGCACATGTGTGTAGGAAGCACAGTTCTTTTGTACTCAGCAAGCACACTGTTCTGGCCCTATAGGAAACACGGTAGAGTAGAAGAGTGCTCTTTCCTCAAAAGCAGAGTGTGTTTCTTGTAAGGCGAGCTAGTGTTTGTTTCCTAGTCCTAAATGGAGTTGAATCACATGCAGTTTCCGTTCCTTCGAGCAAGAGTTGTTTTCTGGTAAGGAAAGTCACTATTGAGCTCCCATTGCCATACACAGTACAAATAGCACTCGCGTCTGTTCCCAGCAAGTACAGTGTATTGGACTGAAGAGGAGCTACTGTTCTTGTCAGTTTCCTAAGCAGAATTTAACTAGATATGGCCCGTGTGTGTAGGAAGCACAGTTCTTTTGTTCTGAGCAAGCTCACATTTCGAACCCCATAGGAAACACAGTAGAGTAGAATAGTGCATTTTTCTCAAAATCAGAGTGTGTTTCTTGTAAGGTGAGCTAGCGTTTGTTTCCCAGTCCTAAATGGAGTTGAAATACACATGCAGTTTCTGGTCCTACGAGCAAGTGTTGTTTTCTGGTAAGAAGAGTCACTATTGTGCTCCCTTTGACATACACAGTGCAAATAGCCCTTGTGTCTGTTCCCAGCAAGCACAGTGTATTGGACTGAAGAGGAGCTACTGTTCTTGTCAGTTTCCTAAGCAGAGTTGAACTAGATATGGCCCGTGTGTGTAGGAAGCACATTTCTTTTGTTCTGAGCAAGCTCACATTTCGAACCCCATAGAAAACACAGTAGAGTAGAAGAGTGCATTTTTCTCAAAAGCAGAGTTTGTTTCTTGTAAGGTGAGCTAGCGTTTGTTTTCCATTCTTAATTGGAGTTGAAATACACATGCAGTTTCTGGTCCTACGAGCAAGAGTTGTTTTCTGGTAAGAAGAGTCTCTATTGAGCTTTCTTTGCCATACACAGTGCAAATAACCCTCGCGTCTGTTCCCAGCAAGTACAGTGTATTGGACTGAAGAGGAGCTACTGTTCTTGTCAGTTTCCTAAGCAGAGTTGAACTAGATATGGCCCATGTGTGTAGGAAGCACAGGTCATTTGTACTCAGCAAGCTCACTGTTCTGGCCCTATAGGAAACAAGGTAGAGTAGAAGAGTGCTCTTTCCTCAAATGCAGAGTGTGTTTTTGTAAGGCGAGCTAGCGTTTGTTTCGCAGTCATAAATGGAGTTGAATCACATTCAGTTTCCGTTCCTACGAGCAAGAGTTGTTTTCTGGTAAGGAAAGTCACTATTGCGCTCCCATTGCCATACACAGTGCAAATAGCACTCGCGTCTGTTCCCAGCAAGTACAGTGTATTGTACTGAAGAGGAGCTACTGTTCTTGTCAGTTACCTAAGCAGAATTGAACTAGATATGGCCCGTGTGTGTAGGAAGCACAGTTCTTTTGTTCTGAGCAAGCTCACTGTTTGGACCCCTTAGGAAACACAGTAGAGTAGAAGAGTGCTCTTTTCTCAAAAGCAGAGTGTGTTTCTTGTAAGGCGAGCTAGCGTTAGTTTCCCAGTCCTAAATGGAGTTGAATCACATGCAGTTTCTGGTCCTATGAGCAAGAGTTGTTTTCTGGTAAGAAGAGTCACTATTGCGCTCCATTTGCCATACACAGTGCAAATAGCACTGGCGTCTGTACCCAGCATGTACAGTGTATTGGACTGAAGAGGATTTACTGTTCTTGTCAGTTTCCTAAGCAGAATTGAACTAGATATGGCCCGTGTGTGTAGGAAGCACAGTTCTTTTGTTCTAAGCAAGCTCCCTGTTCTGGCCCTATAGGAAACACAGTAGAGTAGAAGAGTGCTCTTTTGTCAAAAGCAGAGTGTGTTTCTTGTAAGTCGAGCTAGCGTTTGTTTCCCAGTCCTAAATGGAGTTGAATCACATGCAGTTTCTGGTCCTACGAGCAAGAAATTTTTCTGGTAATAAGAGTCACTATTGTGCTCCCATTGTCATACTGAGGGCAAATAGCACTGGCCTCTGTTCCCAGCATGTACAGTGTATTGGACTGAAGAGGATCTACTGTTCTTGTCAGGTTCCTAAGCAGAGTTGAACTAGATATGGCCCGTGTTTGTAGGAAGCACAGTTCTCTGTACTCAGCAAGCTCACTGTTCTGACCCTATAGGAAACACAGTAGAGTAGAAGAGTGCTCTTTCCTCAAAAGCAGAGTGTGTTTCTTGTAAGGCGAGCTAGCGTTTGTTTCCCAGTCCTAAATGGAGTTGAAATACACATGCAGTTTCTGGTCCTACGAGCAAGTGTTGTTTTCTGGTAAGAAGAGTCACTATTGTGCTCCCTTTGACATACACAGTGCAAATAGCCCTTGTGTCTGTTCCCAGCAAGCACAGTGTATTGGACTGAAGAGGAGCTACTGTTCTTGTCAGTTTCCTAAGCAGAGTTGAACTAGATATGGCCCGTGTGTGTAGGAAGCACATTTCTTTTGTTCTGAGCAAGCTCACATTTCGAACCCCAGAGAAAACACAGTAGAGTAGAAGAGTGCATTTTTCTCAAAAGCAGAGTTTGTTTCTTGTAAGGTGAGCTAGCGTTTGTTTTCCATTCTTAATTGGAGTTGAAATACACATGCAGTTTCTGGTCCTACGAGCAAGAGTTGTTTTCTGGTAAGAAGAGTCTCTATTGAGCTTTCTTTGCCATACACAGTGCAAATAGCCCTCGCGTCTGTTCCCAGCAAGTACAGTGTATTGGACTGAAGAGGAGCTACTGTTCTTGTCAGTTTCCTAAGCAGAGTTGAACTAGATATGGCCCATGTGTGTAGGAAGCACAGGTCATTTGTACTCAGCAAGCTCACTGTTCTGGCCCTATAGGAAACACAGTAGAGTAGAAGAGTGCTCTTTCCTCAAATGCAGAGTGTGTTTTTGTAAGGCGAGCTAGCGTTTGTTTCGCAGTCATAAATGGAGTTGAATCACATTCAGTTTCCGTTCCTACGAGCAAGAGTTGTTTTCTGGTAAGGAAAGTCACTATTGCGCTCCCATTGCCATACACAGTGCAAATAGCACTCGCGTCTGTTCCCAGCAAGTACAGTGTATTGTACTGAAGAGGAGCTACTGTTCTTGTCAGTTACCTAAGCAGAATTGAACTAGATATGGCCCGTGTGTGTAGGAAGCACAGTTCTTTTGTTCTAAGCAAGCTCCCTGTTCTGGCCCTATAGGAAACACAGTAGAGTAGAAGAGTGCTCTTTTGTCAAAAGCAGAGTGTGTTTCTTGTAAGTCGAGCTAGCGTTTGTTTCCCAGTCCTAAATGGAGTTGAATCACATGCAGTTTCTGGTCCTACGAGCAAGAAATTTTTCTGGTAATAAGAGTCACTATTGTGCTCCCATTGCCATACACAGTGCAAATAGCACTCGCGTCTGTTCCCAGCAATTACAGTGTATTGGACTGAAGAGGAGCTACTGTTCTTTTCAGTTTCCTAAGCAGAATTGAACTAGATATGGCCCGTGTGTGTAGGAAGCACAGTTCTTTTGTTCTGAGCAAGCTCAATGTTTGGACGCCATAGGAAACACAGTAGAGTAGAAGAGTGCTCTTTTCTCAAAAGCAGAGTGTGTTTCCTGTAAGGCGAGCTAGCGTTTGTTTCCCAGTCCTAAATGGAGTTGAAACACATGCAGTTTCTGGTCCTACGAGCAAGAGTTGTTTTCTGGTAAGAAGAGACACTATTGCGCTCCCATTGCCATACACAGTGCAAAGAAGACTGGCGTCTGTACCCAGCATGTACAGCGTATTGGACTGAAGAGGATCTACTGTTCTTTTCAGTTTCCTAAGCAGAATTGAACTAGATATGGCCCGTGTGTGTAGGAAGCACAGTTCTTTTGTTCTGAGCAAGATCACTGTTTGGACCCCATAAGAAACACAGTAGAGTAGAAGAGTGCTCTTTTCTCAAAAGCAGAGTGTGTTTCTTGTAAGGCGAGCTAGTGTTTGTTTCCCAGTCTTAATGGAGTTGAATCACATGCAGTTTCTGATCCTACGAGCAAGGGTTGTTTTCTGGTAAGAAGAGTCTCTATTACGCTCCCATTGCCATACACAGTGCAAATAGCACTGGCGTCTGTACCCAGCATGTACAGCGTATTGGACTGAAGAGGATCTACTTTTCTTTTCAGTTTCCTAAGCAGATTTGAACTAGCTATGGCCTGTGTGTTTAGGAAGCACAGTTCTTTTGTTCTGAACAAGCTCACTGTTCGGACCCAATAGGAAACATAGTAGAGTAGAAGAGTGCTCTTTTCTCAAAAGCAGAGTGTGTTTCTTGTAATGCGAGCTAGCGTTTGTTTCCCAGTCCTAAATGGAGTTGAATCAAATGCAGTTTTTGGTCCTACGAGCAAGAGTTGTTTTCTGGTAAGAAGAGTCACTATTGCGCTCCCTTTGCCATACATAGTGCAAATAGCCCTCTCGTCTGTTCCCAGAAAGTACAGTGTATTGGACTGAAGAGGAGCTACTGTTCTTGTCAGTTTCCTAAGCAGAGTTGAACTAGATAGGGCCCGTGTGTGTAGGTAGCACAGTTCTTTTGTTCTCATCAAGCTCACTGTCGGACCCCATAAAAAACACAGTAGAGTAGAAGAGTGCTCTTTTCTCAAAAGCAGAGTGTGTTTCTTGTAAGGCGAGCTAGCGTTTGTTTCCCAGTCCTAGATGGAGTTGAATCACATGCAGTTTCTGGTCCTACGAGCAAGAGTTGTTTTCTGGTAAGAAGAGTCACTATTGCGCTCCCATTGTCACACACAGGGCAAATAGCACTGGCGTCTGTTCCCAGCATCTACAGTCTATTGGACTGAAGAGTTTCTACTGTTCTTGTCAGTTTCCTAAGCAGAATTGAACGAGATATGGCCCGTGTGTGTAGGAAGCACAGTTCTTTTGTTCTGAACAAGCTCACATTTCGAACCCCATAGGAAACACAGTAAAGTAGAATAGTGCATTTTTCTCAAAATCAGAGTGTGTTTCTTGTAAGGTGAGCTAGCGTTTGTTTCCCAGTCCTAAATGGAGTTGAAATACACATGCAGTTTCTGGTCCTACGAGCAAGTGTTGTTTTCTGGTAAGAAGAGTCACTATTGTGCTCCCTTTGACATACACAGTGCAAATAGCCCTTGTGTCTGTTCAAAGCAAGCACAGTGTATTGGACTGAAGAGGAGCTACTGTTCTTGTCAGCTTCCTAAGCAGAGTTGAACTAGATATGGCCCATGTTTATAGGAAGCACAGTTCTTTTGTACTCCGCAAGCACACTGTTCTGGCCCTATAGGAAACACGGTAGAGTAGAAGAGTGCTCTTTCCTCAAAAGCAGAGTGTGTTTCTTGTAAGGCGAGCTAGTGTTTGTTTCCCAGTCCTAAATGGAGTTGAATCACATGCAGTTTCCGTTCCTTCGAGCAAGAGTTGTTTTCTGGTAAGGAAAGTCACTATTGCGCTCCCATTGCCATACACAGTGCAAATAGCACTCGCATCTGTTCCCAGCAAATACAGTGTATTGGACTGAAGAGGATCTACTGTTCTTGTCAGTTTCCTAAGCAGAATTTAACTAGATATGGCCCGTGTGTAGGAAGCACAGTTCTTTTGTTCTGAGCAAGCTAACTGTTTGGACCCCATAGGAAACACAGTAGAGTAGAAGAGTGCTCTTTTCTCAAAAGCAGAGTGTGTTTCTTGTAAGGCGAGCTAGCGTTTGTTTCCCAGTACTAAATGGAGTTGAATCACATGCAGTTTCTGGTCCTACGAGCAAGAGTTGTTTTCTGGTAAGAAGAGTCACTATTGCGCTCACATTGCCATACACAGTGCAAATAGCACTGGCGTCTGTACCCAGCATGTACAGCGTATTGGACTGAAGAGGATCTACTGTTCTTTTCAGTTTCCTAAGCAGAGTTGAACTAGATATGGCCCATGTGTGTAGGAAGCACAGTTCTTTTGTACTCAGCAAGCTCACTGTTCTGGCCCTATAGGAAACACAGTAGAGTAGAAGAGTGCTCTTTTCTCAAAAGCAGAGTGTGTTTCTTGTAAGGCGCGGTAGCGTTTGTTTTCCAGTCCTAAATGGAGGTGAATCACATGCAGTTTCTGGTCCAACGAGCAAGAGTTGTTTTCTGGTAAGAAGAGTCACTATTGCGCTCCCATTGTCACACACAGGGCAAATAGCACTGGCATCTGTTCCCAGCATGTACAGTCGATTGGACTGAAGAGTTTCTACTGTTCTTGTCAGTTACCTAAGCAGAATTGAACGAGATATGGCCCGTGTGTGTAGGAAGTACAGTTCTTTTGTTCTGAGCAAGCTCACATTTCGAACCCCATAGGAAACACAGTAGAGTAGAATAGTGCATTTTTCTCAAAATCAGAGTGTGTTTCTTGTAAGGTGAGCTAGCGTTTGTTTCCCAGTCCTAAATGGAGTTGAAATACACATGCAGTTTCTGGTCCTACGAGCAAGTGTTGTTTTCTGGTAAGAAGAGTCACTATTGTGCTCCCTTTGACATACACAGTGCAAATAGCCCTTGTGTCTGTTCCCAGCAAGCACAGTGTATTGGACTGAAGAGGAGCTACTGTTCTTGTCTGTTTCCGAAGCAGAGTTGAACTAGATTTGGCCCATGTGTGTAGGAAGCACAGTTCTTTTGTACTCAGCAAGCTCACTGTTCTGGCCCTATAGGAAACACAGTAGAGTAGAAGAGAGCTCTTTCCTCAAAAGCAGAGTGTGTTTTTTTGTAAGGCGAGCTAGCGTTTGTTGCGCAGTCCTAAATGGAGTTGAATCCCATGCAGTTTCTGTTCCTACGAGCAAGAGTTGTTTTCTGGTAAGGAATGTCGCTATTGCGCTCCCATTGCCATACACAGTGCAAATAGCACTGGCGTCTGTACCCAGCATGTACAGTGTATTAGACTGAAGAGGATCTGCTGTTCTTGTCAGTTTCCTAAGCAGAATTGAACTAGATATGGCCCGTGTGTGCAGGAAGCACAGTTCTTTTGTTCTGAGCAAGCTCACTGTTTGGACACCATAGGAAACACAGTAGAGTAGAAGAGTGCTCTTTTCTCAAAAGCAGAGTGTGTTTCTTGTAAGGCGAGCTAGAGTTTGTTTCCCAGTCCAAAATGGAGTGGAATCACATGCAGTTTCTGGTCCTACAAGCAAGAGATGTTTTCTGGTAAGAAGAGTCACTATTGGGCTCCCATTGCCATACACAGTGCAAATAGCACTGGCGTCTGTACCCAGCATGTACAGTGTATTGGACTAAAGAGGATCTACTGTTCTTGTCAGTTTCCTAAGCAGAATTGAACTAGATATGGCCCGTGTTTGTAGGAAGCACAGTTCTTTTGTTCTGAGCAAGCTCCCTGTTCTGGCCCTATAGGAAACACAGTAGAGTAGAAGAGTGCTCTTTTCTCAAAAGCAGAGTGTGTTTCTTGTAAGTCGAGATAGCGTTTGTTTCCCAGTCCTAAATGGAGTTGAATCACATGCAGTTTCTGGTCCTACGAGCAAGGGTTGTTTTCTGGTAAGAAGAGTCACTATTGCGCTCCCATTGCCATACACAGTGCAAATAGCACTCCCGTCTGTTCCCAGCAAGTACAGTGTATTGGACTGAAGAAGAGCTACTGTTCTTTTCAGTTTCCTAAGCAGAATTGAACTAGATATGGCCCGTGTGTGTAGGAAGCACAGTTCTTTTGTTCTGAGCAAGCTCACTGTTTGGACCCCATAGGAAACACAGTAGAGTAGAAGAGTGCTCTTTTCTCAAAAGCAGAGTGTGTTTCTTGTAAGGCGAGCTAGTGCTTGTTTCCCAGTCTTAATGGAGTTGAATCACATGCAGTTTCTGGTCCTACGAGCAAGGGTTGTTTTCTGGTAAGAAGAGTCACTATTAAGCTCCCATTGCCATACACAGTGCAAATAGCACTGGCGTCTGTACCCAGCATGTACAGCGTATTGGACTGAAGAAGATCTACTGTTCTTTTCAGTTTCCTAAGCAGAGTTGAACTAGATATTGCCCGTGTGTGTAGGAAGCACAGTTCTTTTGTTCTGAACAAGCTCACTGTTCGGATCCCATAGGAAACATAGTAGAGTAGAAGAGTGCTCTTTTCTCAAAAGCAGAGTGTGTTTCTTGTAATGCGAGCTAGCGTTTGTTTCCCAGTCCTAAATGGGAGTAGAATCAAATGCAGTTTTTGGTCCTATGAGCAAGAGTTGTTTTCTGGTAAGAAGAGTCACTATTGCGCTCCCTTTGCCATATATAGTGCAAATAGCCCTCTCGTCTGTTCCCAGAAAGTACAGTGTATTGGACTGAAGAGGAGCTACTGTTCTTGTCAATTTCCTAAGCAGAGTTGAACTAGATATGGCCCGTGTGTGTAGGAAGCACAGTTCTTTTGTTCTCATCAAGCTCACTGTCGGACCCCATAGAAAACACAGTAGAGTAGAAGAGTGCTCTTTTCTCAAAAGCAGAGTGTGTTTCTTGTAAGGCGAGCTAGCATTTGTTTCCCAGTCCTAAATGGATTTGAATCACATGCAGTTTCTGGTCCTATGAGAAGGGGTTGTTTTCTGGTAAGAAGAGTCACTATTGCGCTCCCATTGCCATACACAGTGCAAATAGCACTGGCGTCTGTACCCAGCATGTACAGCGTATTGGAATGAAGAGGATCTACTGTTCTTGTCAGTTTCCTAAGCAGAGTTGAACTAGATATGGCCCGTGTGTGTAGGAAGCACAGTTCTTTTGTTCTGAACAAGCTCACTGTTTGGACGCCATAGGAAACACAGTAGAGTAGAAGAGTGCGATTTTCTCAAAAGCAGAGTGTGTTTCTTGTAAGGCGAGCTAGCGTTTGTTTCCCAGTCCTAAATGGAGTTGAATCAAATGCAGTTTTTGGTCCTACAAGCAAGAGTTGTTTTCTGGTAAGAAGAGTCACTATTGTGCTCCTTTTGCCATACATAGTACAAATAGCCCTCTCGTCTGTTCCCAGCAAGTACAGTGTATTGGACTGAAGAGGAGCTACTGTTCTTGTCAGTTTCCTAAGCAGAATTGAACTAGATATGGCCCTGTGTGTAGGAAGCACAGTTCTTTTGTTCTCAGCAAGCTCACTGTTCGGACCCCATAGAAAACACAGTGGAGTAGAAGAGTGCTCTTTTCTCAAAAGCAGAGTGTGTTTTTTGTAAGGCGAGCTAGCGTTTGTTTCCCAGTCTTAAATGGAGTTGAATCAAATGCAGTTTTTGGTCCTACGAGCAAGAGTTGTTTTCTGGTAAGAAGAGTCACTATTGCGCTCCCATTGCCATACATAGTACAAATAACATTCGCGTCTGTTTCCAGCCAGTACAGTGTATTGGTCTGAAGAGGAGCTACTGTTTATGTCAGTTTCCTAAGCAAAGTTGAACTAGATATGGCCGTGTGTGTAGGAAGCACAGTTCTTTTGTTCTGAGCAAGCTCACTGTTCGAACCCCATGGGAAACACAATAGAGAGAAGAGTGCTCTTTTCTCAAAAGCAGAGTGTGTTTCTTGTAAGGCGAGCTACCGTTTGTTTCCTAGTCCTAAATGGAGTTGAAATACACATGCAGTTTCTAGTCCTACCAGCAAGAGTTGTTTTCTGGTTAGAAGAGTCACTATTGCGCTCCCTTTGCCATACACAATGCAAATAGCCCTCGCGTCTGTTCCCAGCAAAGACAGTGTATTGGACTGAAGAGGAGCTACTGTTCTTGTCAGTTTCCTAAGCAGAATTGAACTAGATATGGCCCGTGTGTGTAGGAAGCACAGTTCTTTTGTTCTGAGCAAGCTCACTGTTTGGTCCCCATAGGAAACACAGTAGAGTAGAAGAGTGCTCTTTTCTCAAAAGCAGAGTGTGTTTTTTGTAAGGCGAGCTAGCATTTGTTTCCCAGTCCTAAATGGAGTTGAATCACATGCAGTTTCTGGTCCTACGAGCAAGAGTTTTTTTCTGGTAAGAAGAGTCACTATTGTGCTCCCATTGTCACACACAGGGCAAATAGCACTGTCGTCTGTTCCTAGCATGTACAGTCTATTGGACTGAAGAGGTTCTACTGTTCTTGTCAGTTTCCTAAGCACAATTGAACATGATATAGCCCATGTGTGTAGGAAGCACAGTTATTATGTTCTGAGCAAGCTCACATTTCGAACCCCATAGGAAACACAGTAGAGAGAAGAGTGCTCTTTTCTCAAAAGCAGAGTGTGTTGCTTGTAAGGCGAGATAGCGTTTGTTTCCCAGTTCTAAATGGAGTTGAAATACACATGCAGTTTCTGGTCCTACGAGCAAGAGTTGTTTTCTCGTAAGAAGATTCACTATTGCACTCCCTTTGCCATACACAGTGCAAATACCCTCGCGTCTCTTCCCAGCAAGTACAGTGTATTGGACTGAAGAGGATCTACTGTTCTTGTAAGTTTCCTAAGCAGAATTGAACTAGATATGGCCCGTGTGTGTAGGAAGCACAGTTCTTTTGTTCTGATCAAGCTCACTGCTTGACCCCATAGGAAACACAGTAGAGTAGAAGAGTGCTCTTTTCTCTAAAGTAGAGTGTGTTTCTTGTAAGGCGAGCTAGCGTTTGTTTCCCAGTCCTAAATGGAGTTGAATCACATGGAGTTTCTGGTCCTACGAGCAAGGGTTGTTTTCTGGTAAGAAGAGTCACTATTGCGCTCCCATTGCCATACACAGTGCAAATAGCACTGGCATCTGTACCCAGCATGTACAGCGTGTTGGACTGAAGAGGATCTACTGTTCTTTTCAGTTTCCTCAGCAGAGTTGAACTAGATATGGCCCGTGTGTGTAGGAAGCACAGTTCTTTTGTTCTGAGCAAGCTCACTGTTCGGACCCCATAGGAAACACAGTAGAGTAGAAGAGTGCTCTTTTCTCAAAAGCAGAGTGTGTTTCTTGTAAGGCGAGCTAGCGTTTGTTTCCCAGTCCTAAATGGAGTTGAATCAAATGCAGTTTTTGGTCCTACGAGCAAGAGTTGTTTTCTGGTAAGAAGAGTGACTATTGTGCTCCCTTTGCCATACATAGTGCAAATAGCCCTCTTGTCTGTTCCCAGCAAGTACAGAGTATTGGACTGAAGAGGAGCTACTGTTCTTGTCAGTTTCCTAAGCAGAGTTGAACTAGATATGGCCCGTGTGTGTAGGAAGCACAGTTCTTTTGTTCTCAGCAAGCTCACAGTTCTGGCCCTATAGAAAACACAGTAGAGTAGAAGAGTGCGATTTTCTCAAAAGCAGAGTGTGTTTCTTGTAAGGCGAGCTAGCGTTTGTTTCCCAGTCCTAAATGGAGTTGAATAAAATGCAGTTTTTGATCCTACGAGCAAGAGTTGTTTTCTGGTAAGAAGAGTCACTATTGTGCTCCCATTGCCATACATAGTACAAATAACACTCGCGTCAGTTTCCAGCAAGTACAGTGTATTGGTCTGAAGAGGAGCTACTGTTAATGTCAGTTTCCTAAGCAAAGTTGAACTAGATAAGGCCCGTGTGTGTAGGAAGCAGAGTTCTTTTGTTCTGAGGAAGCTCACTGTTTGGACACCATAGGAAACACAGTAGAGTAGAAGAGTGCTCTTTTCTCAAAAGCAGAGTGTGTGTCTTGTAAGGCAAGCTAGAGTTTGTTTCCCAGTCCAAAATGGAGTGGAATCACATGCAGTTTCTGGTCCTACAAGCAAGAGATGTTTTCTGGTAAGAAGAGTCACTATTGGGCTCCCATTGCCATACACAGTGCAAATAGCACTGGCGTCTGTACCCAGCATGTACAGTGTATTGGACTGAAGAGGGTCTACTGTTCTTTTCAGTTTCCTAAGCAGAATTGAACTAGATATGGCCCGTGTTTGTAGGAAGCACAGTTCTTTTGTTCTGAGCAAGCTCCCTGTTCTGGCCCTATAGGAAACACAGTAGAGTAGAAGAGTGCTCTTTTCTCAAAAGCAGAGTGTGTTTCTTGTAAGTCGAGCTAGCGTTTGTTTCCCAGTCCTAAATGGAGTTGAATCACATGCAGTTTCTGGTCCTACGAGAAAGAGATGTTTTCTGGTAATAAGAGTCACTATTGTGCTCCCATTGCCATACACAGTGCAAATAGCACTCGCGTCTGTTCCCAGCAAGTACAGTGTATTGGACTGAAGAAGAGCTACTGTTCTTGTCAGTTTCCTAAGCAGAATTGAACTAGATATGGCCCGTGTGTGTAGGAAGCACAGTTCTTTTGTTCTGAGCAAGCTCACTGTTTGGACCCCATAGGAAACACAGTAGAGTAGAAGAGTGCTCTTTTCTCAAAAGCAGAGTGTGTTTCTTGTAAGGCAAGCTAGTGTTTGTTTCCCAGTCCTAAATGGAGTTGAATCACATGCAGTTTCTGGTCCTACGAGCAAGGGTTGTTTTCTGGTAAGAAGAGTCACTATTGCGCTCCCATTGCCATACACAGTGCAAATAGCACTCGCGTCTGTTCCCAGCAAGTACAGTGTATTGGACTGAAGAAGAGCTACTGTTCTTTTCAGTTTCCTAAGCAGAATTGAACTAGATATGGCCCGTGTGTGTAGGAAGCACAGTTCTTTTGTTCTGAGCAAGCTCACTGTTTGGACCCCATAGGAAACACAGTAGAGTAGAAGAGTGCTCTTTTCTCAAAAGCAGAGTGTGTTTCTTGTAAGGCGAGCTAGTGTTTGTTTCCCAGTCTTAATGGAGTTGAATCACATGCAGTTTCTGGTCCTACGAGCAAGAGTTGTTTTCTGGTAAGAAGAGTCACTATTACGCTCCCATTGCCATACACAGTGCAAATAGCACTGGCGTCTGTACCCAGCATGTATAGCGTATTGGACTGAGGAGGATCTACTGTTCTTTTCAGTTTCCTAAGCAGAGTTGAACTAGATATGGCCCGTGTGTGTAGGAAGCACAGTTCTTTTGTTCTGAACAAGCTCACTGTTCGGACCCATAGGAAACATATTAGAGTAGAAGAGTGCTCTTTTCTCAAAAGCAGAGTGTGTTTCTTGTAATGCGAGCTAGCGTTTGTTTCCCAGTCCTAAATGGGAGTAGAATCAAATTCAGTTTTTGGTCCTATGAGCAAGAGTTGTTTTCTGGTAAGAAGAGTCACTATTGCGCTCCCTTTGCCATACATAGTGCAAATAGCCCTCTCGTCTGTTCCCAGAAAGTACAGTGTATTGGACTGAAGAGGAGCTACTGTTCTTGTCAATTTCCTAAGCAGAGTTGAACTAGATATGGCCCGTGTGTGTAGGAAGCACAGTTCTTTTGTTCTCATCAAGCTCACTGTCGGACCCCATAGAAAACACAGTAGAGTAGAAGAGTGCTCTTTTCTCAAAAGCAGAGTGTGTTTCTTGTAAGGCGAGCTAGCATTTGTTTCCCAGTCCTAAATGGATTTGAATCACATGCAGTTTCTGGTCCTATGAGAAGGGGTTGTTTTCTGGTAAGAAGAGTCACTATTGCGCTACCATTGCCATACACAGTGCAAATAGCACTGGCGTCTGTACCCAGCATGTACAGCGTATTGGAATGAAGAGGATCTACTGTTCTTTTCAGTTTCCTAAGCAGAGTTGAACTAGATATGGCCCGTGTGTGTAGGAAGCACAGTTCTTTTGTTCTGAACAAGCTCACTGTTTGGACGCCATAGGAAACACAGTAGAGTAGAAGAGTGCGATTTTCTCAAAAGCAGAGTGTGTTTCTTGTAAGGCGAGCTAGCGTTTGTTTCCCAGTCCTAAATGGAATTGAATCAAATGCAGTTTATGTCCTACAAGCAAGAGTTGTTTTCTGGTAAGAAGAGTCACTATTGTGCTCCCTTTGCCATACATAGTACAAATAGCCCTCTCGTCTGTTCCCAGCAAGTACAGTGTATTGGACTGAAGAGGAGCTACTGTTCTTGTCAGTTTCCTAAGCAGAATTGAACTAGATATGGCCCGTGTGTGTAGGAAGCACAGTTCTTTTGTTCTCAGCAAGCTCACTGTTCGGACCCCATAGAAAACACAGTGGAGTAGAAGAGTGCTCTTTTCTCAAAAGCAGAGTGTGTTTTTTGTAAGGCGAGCTAGCGTTTGTTTCCCAGTCCTAAATGGAGTTGAATCAAATGCAGTTTTTGGTCCTACGAGCAAGAGTTGTTTTCTGGTAAGAAGAGTCACTATTGCGCTCCCATTGCCATACATAGTACAAATAACATTCGCGTCTGTTTCCAGCCAGTACAGTGTATTGGTCTGAAGAGGAGCTACTGTTCATGTCAGTTTCCTAAGCAAAGTTGAACTAGATATGGCCGTGTGTGTAGGAAGCACAGTTCTCTTGTTCTGAGCAAGCTCACTGTTCGAACCCCATGGGAAACACAGTAGAGAGAAGAGTGCTCTTTTCTCAAAAGCAGAGTGTGTTTCTTGTAAGGCGAGCTACCGTTTGTTTCCTAGTCCTAAATGGAGTTGAAATACACATGCAGTTTCTAGTCCTACCAGCAAGAGTTGTTTTCTGGTTAGAAGAGTCACTATTGCGCTCCCTTTGCCATACACAATGCAAATAGCCCTCGCGTCTGTTCCCAGCAAGTACAGTGTATTGGACTGAAGAGGAGCTACTGTTCTTGTCAGTTTCCTAAGCAGAATTGAACTAGATATGGCCCGTGTGTGTAAGAAGCACAGTTCTTTTGTTCTGAGCAAGCTCACTGTTTGGTCACCATTGGAAACACAGTAGAGTAGAAGAGTGCTCTTTTCTCAAAAGCAGAGTGTGTTTTTTGTAAGGCGAGCTAGCATTTGTTTCCCAGTCCTAAATGGAGTTGACTCACATGCAGTTTCTGGTCCTATGAGCAAGAGTTTTTTTCTGGTAAGAAGAGTCACTATTGTGCTCCCATTGTCACACACAGGGCAAATAGCACTGGCGTCTGTTCCTAGCATGTACAGTCTATTGGACTGAAGAGGTTCTACTGTTCTTGTCAGTTTCCTAAGCACAATTGAACATGATATAGCCCATGTGTGTAGGAAGCACAGTTCTTTTGTACTCAGCAAGCTCACTGTTCTGACCCTATAGGAAACACAGTAGAGTAGAAGAGTGCTCTTTCCTCAAAAGCATAGTGTGTTTCCTGTAAGGCGAGCTAGCGTTTGTTTCCCAGTCCTAAATGGAGTTGAATCACATGCAGTTTCTAGTCATAGGAGCAAGAGTTGTTTTCTGGTAAGAAGAGTCACTATTGCGCTCCCATTGTCACACACAGGGCAAATAGCACTGGCGTCTGTTCCTAGCATGTACAGTCTATTGGACTGAAGATGTTCTACTGTTCTTGTCAGTTTCCTAAGCAGAATAGAAAAAGATATGGCCCGTGTGTGTAGGAAGCACAGTTCTTTTGTTCTGAGCAAGCTCACTGTTTGGACCCCATAGGAAACACATTAGAGTAGATGTGTGCCCTATTCTCAAAAGCAGAGTGTGTTTCTTGTAAGGCGAGCTAGCGTTTGTTTCCCAGTCCTAAATGGAGTTGAAATACACATGCAGTTTGTTGTCCTACGAGCAAGAGTTTTTTTCTGGTAAGAAGAGTCACTATTGCGCTCCCTTTGTCATACACAGTGCAAATAGTCCTCACGTCTGTTCCCAGCAAGTACAGTGTATTGGACTGAAGAGGAGCTACTGTTCTTGTCAGTTTCCTAAGCAGAGTTGAACTAGATATGGCCCGTGTGTGTAGGAAGCATAGTTATTCTGTTCTCAGCAAGCTCACTGTTCGGACCCCATAGGAAACACAGTAGAGTAGAAGAGTGCTCTTTTCTCAAAAGCAGAGTGTGTTTCTTGTAAGGCGAGCTAGCGTTTGTTTCCCAGTCCTAAATGGAGTTGAATCAAATGCAGGTTTTGGTCCTACGAGCAAGAGTTGTTTTCTGGTAAGAAGAGTGACTATTGTGCTCCCTTTGCCATACATAGTGCAAATATCCCTCTGGTCTGTTCCCAGCAAGTACAGTGTATTGGACTGAAGAGGAGCTACTGTTCTTGTCAGTTTCCTAAGGAGAGTTGAACTAGATATGGCTCGTGTGTGTAGGAAGCACAGTTCTTTTGTTCTCAGCAAGGTCACTGTTCGGACCCCATAGAAAACACAGTAGAGTAGAAGAGTGCTCTTTTCTCAAAATCAGAGTGTGTTTCTTGTAAGGCGAGCTAGCGTTTGTTTGCCAGTCCTAAAAGGAGTTGAATCAAATGCAGTTTTTGGTCCTACGAGCAAGAGTTGTTTTCTGGTAAGAAGAGTCACTATTGCACTCCCATTGCTATACATAGTACAAATAACACTCGCGTCTGTTCCCAGCAAGTACAGTGTATTGGTCTGAAGAGGAGCTACTGTTCATGTCAGTTTCCTAAGAAAAGTTGAACTAGATAAGGCCCGTGTGTGTAGGAAGCACAGTTCTTTTGTTCTGAGCAAGCTCACTGTTCGAACCCCATAGGAAACACAGTAGACAGAAGAGTGCTCTTTTCTGAAAAGCAGAGTGTGTTTCTTGTAAGGCGAGCTAGTGTTTGTTTCCCAGTCCTAAATGGAGTTGAATCAAATGCAGTTTTTGGTCCTAGAGCAAGAGTTGTTTTCTGGTAAGAAGAGTCACTATTGTGCTCCCATTGCCATACACAGTGCAAATAGCACTGGCGTCTGTACCCAGCATGTACAGTGTATTGGACAGAAGAGGATCTACTGTTCTTGTCAGTTTCCTAAGCAGAATTGAACTAGATATGGCCCGTGTGTGTAGGAAGCACAGTTCTTTTGTTCTGAGCAAGCTCACTGTTCTAGCCCTATAGGAAACACAGTAGAGTAGAAGAGTGCTCTTTTCTCAAAAGCAGAGTGTGTTTATGTAAGGCGAGGTAGCGTTTGTTTCCCAGTCCTAAATGGAGTTGAATCACATGCAGTTTCTGGTCCTACGAGCAAGAGTTTTTCTGGTAATAAGAGTCACTATTGTGCTCCCATTGTCATACACAGGGCAAATAGCACTGGCCTCTGTTCTCAGCATGTACAGTGTATTGGACTGAAGAGGATCTACTGTTCTTGTCAGGTTCCTATGCAGAGTTGAACTAGATATGGCCCATGTGTGTAGGAAGCACAGTTCTTTTGTACTCAGCAAGCTCACTGTTCTGGCCCTATAGGAAACACAGTAGAGTAGAAGAGTGCTCTTTCCTCAAAAGCAGAGTGTGTTTCTTGTAAGGCGAGCTAGCGTTTGTTTCCCAGTCCTAAATGGAGATGAATCACATGCAGTTTCTGGTCATACGAGCAAGAGTTGTTTTCTGGTAAGAAGAGTCACTATTGCGCTCCCATTGTCACACACAGGGCAAATAGCACTGGCGTCTGTTCCTAGCATGTACAGTCCATTGGACTGAAGAGGTTCTACTGTTCTTGTCAGTTTCCTAAGCAGAATTGAACAAGATATGGCCCGTGTGTGTAGGAAGCACAGTTCTTTTGTTCTGAACAAGCTCACATTTCGAACCCCTTAGGAAACACAGTAGAGTAGAAGAGTGCATTTTTCTCAAAAGCAGAGTGTGTTTCTTGTAAGGCGAGATAGCATTTGTTTCCCAGTCTAAATGGAGTTGAAATACACATGCAGTTTCTGGTCCTACGAGCAAGAGTTGTTTTCTCATAAGAAGTGTCACTATTGCGCTCCCTTTGCCATACACAGTGCAAAAAGCCCTCGTGTCTGTTCCCAGCAAGTACAGTGTATTGGACTGAAGAGGAGCTACTGTTCATGTCAGTTTCCTAAGCAGAATTGAACTAGATATGGCCCGTGTGTGTAGGAAGCACAGTTCTTTTGTTCTGAGCAAGCTCACTGTTCGGACCCCATAGGAAACACAGTAGAGTAGAAGAGTGCTCTTTTCTCAAAAGCAGAGTGTGTTTCTTGTAAGGCGAGCTAGCGTTTGTTTCCCAGTCCTAAATGGAGTTGAAACAAATGCAGTTTTTGGTCCTACGAGCAAGAGTTGTTTTCTGGTAAGAAGAGTCACTATTGCGCTCCCATTGCCATACACAGTGCAAATAGCACTGGCCTCTGTTCTCAGCATGTACAGTGTATTGGACTGAAGAGGATCTACTGTTCTTGTCAGGTTCCTAAGCAGAGTTGAACTAGATACGGCCCATGTGTGTAGGAAGCACAGTTCTTTTGTTCTGAGCAAGCACACTGTTCGGACCCCATAGGAAACACAGTAGAGTAGAAGAGTGCTCTTTTCTCAAAAGCAGAGTGTGTTTCTTGTAAGGCGAGCTAGCTTTTGTTTCCCAGTCGTAAATGAAGTTGAATCACATGCAGTTTCTGGTCCTACGAGTAGAGTTGTTTTTTGGTAAGAAGAGTCACTCTTGTGCTCTCATTGCCATACACAGTGCAAATAGCACTTGCGTCTTTTCCAATCAAGTACAGTGTATTGGACTGAAGAGGAGATACTGTACTTGTCAGTTTCCTGAGCAGAGTTGAACTAGATATGGCCCGTGTGTATAGGAAGCACAGTACTTTTGTGTTGAGCAAGCGCACTTTCTGGCCCTATAGGAAACACAGTAGAGTAGAAGAGTGCTCTTTTCTCAAAAGCAGACTGTGTTTCTTGTAAGGCGTAAGCAGAATTGAACTAGATACGGCCATGTGTGTAGGAAGCACAGTTCTTTTGTTCTGAGCAAGCTCACTGTTCTGGCCCTATAGGAAACACAGTAGAGTAGAAGAGTGCTCTTTTCTCAAATCAGAGTGTGTTTCTTGTAAGGCGAGATAGCGTTTGCTTCAAAGACCTAAATGGAGTTGAATCACATGCAGTTTCTGGTCCTACAAGCAAAAGTTGTTTTCTGTTAAGAAGAGTCACTATTGCGCTCGCATTGTCATACACAGGGCAAATAGCACTGGCGTCTGTTCCCAGCCTGTACAGTGTATTGGACTGAAGAGGGTCTACTGTTCTTTTCAGTTTCCTAAGCAGAATTGAACTAGATAAGGCCCGTGTGTGTAGGACGCACAGTTCTTTTGTTCTGAGCAAGCTCACTGTTCGAACCCCATAGGAAACACAGTAGAGAGAAGAGTGCTCTTTTCTCAAAAGCAGAGTGTGTTTCTTGTAAGGCGAGCTAGTATTTGTTTCCCAGTCCTAAATGGAGTTGAATCAAATGCAGTTTTTGGTCCTACGAGCAAGAGTTGTTTTCTGGTAAGAAGAGTCACTATTGTGCTCCCATTGCCATACACAGTGCAAATAGCACTGGCGTCTGTACCCAGCATGTACAGTGTATTTGACTGAAGTGGATCTACTGTGCTTGTCAGTTTCCTAAGCAGAATTGAACTAGATATGGCCCGTGTGTGTAGGAAGCACAGTTCTTTTGTTCTGAGCAAGCTCACTGTTCTAGCCCTATAGGAAACACAGTAGAGTAGAAGAGTGCTCTTTTCTCAAAAGCAGAGTGTGTTTCTTTTAAGGCGAGCTAGCGTTTGTTTCCCAGTCTTAAATGGAGTTGAATCACATGCAGTTTCTGGTCCTACGAGCAAGAGTTTTTTCTGGTAATAAGAGTCACTATTGTGCTCCCATTGTCATACACAGGGCAAATAGCACTGGCCTCTGTTCTCAGCATGTACAGTGTATTGGACTGAAGGGGATCTCCTGTTCTTGTCAGGTTCCTAAGCAGAGTTGAACTAGATATGGCCCATGTGTGTAGGAAGCACAGTTCTTTTGTACTCAGCAAGCTCACTGTTCTGGCCCTATAGGAAACACAGTAGAGTAGAAGAGTGCTCTTTCCTCAAAATCAGAGTGTGTTTCTTGTAAGGCAAGCTAGCGTTTGTTTCCCAGTCCTAAATGGAGTTGAATCACATGCAGTTTCTGGTCATACGAGCAAGAGTTGTTTTCTGGTAAGAAGAGTCACTATTGCGCTCCCATTGTCACACACAGGGCAAATAGCACTGGCGTCTGTTCCTAGCATGTACAGTCCATTGGACTGAAGAGGTTCTACTGTTCTTGTCAGTTTCCTAAGCAGAATTGAACAAGATATGGCCCGTGTGTGTAGGAAGCACAGTTCTTTTGTTCTGAGCAAGCTCACATTTCGAACCCCTTAGGAAACACAGTAGAGTAGAAGAGTGCATTTTTCTCAAAAGCAGAGTGTGTTTCTTGTAAGGCGAGATAGCGTTTGTTTCCCAGTCCTAAATGGAGTTGAATCACATGCAGTTTCTGGTCCTACGAGCAAGGGTTGTTTTCTGGTAAGAAGAGTCACTATTGTGCTCCCATTGCCATACACAGTGCAAATGGCACTGGCGTCTGTACCCAGCATGTACAGCGTATTCGACTGAAGAGGATCTACTGTTCTTTTCAGTTTCCTAAGCAGAGTTGAACTAGATATGTTCCGTGTGTGTAGGAAGCACAGTTCTTTTGTTCTGAGCAAGCTCACTGTTCGGACCCCATAGGAAACACAGTAGAGTAGAAGAGTGCTCTTTTCTCAAAAGCAGAGTGTGTTTCTTGTAAGGCGAGCTAGCGTTTGTTTCCCAGTCCTAAATGGAGTTGAAACAAATGCAGTTTTTGGTCCTACGAGCAAGAGTTGTTTTCTGGTAAGAAGAGTCACTATTGCGCTCCCATTGCCATACACAGTGCAAATAGCACTGGCCTCTGTTCTCAGCATGTACAGTGTATTGGACTGAAGAGGATCTACTGTTCTTGTCAGGTTCCTAAGCAGAGTTGAACTAGATACGGCCCATGTGTGTAGGAAGCACAGTTCTTTTGTTCTGAGCAAGCTCACTGTTCGGACCCCATAGGAAACACAGTAGAGTAGAAGAGTGCTCTTTTCTCAAAAGCAGAGTGTGTTTCTTGTAAGGCGAGCTAGCTTTTGTTTCCCAGTCGTAAATGAAGTTGAATCACATGCAGTTTCTGGTCCTGCGATTAGAGTTGTTTTTTGGTAAGAAGAGTCACTTTTGTGCTCCCATTGCCATACACAGTGCAAATAGCACTTGCGTCTTTTCCAATCAAGTACAGTGTATTGGACTGAAGAGGAGATACTGTTCTTGTCAGTTTCCTGAGCAGAGTTGAACTAGATATGGCCCGTGTGTATAGGAAGCACAGTACTTTTGTGTTGAGCAAGCTCACTTTCTGGCCCTATAGGAAACACAGTAGAGTAGAAGAGTGCTCTTTTCTCAAAAGCAGACTGTGTTTCTTGTAAGGCGTAAGCAGAATTGAACTAGATACAGCCATGTGTGTAGGAAGCACAGTTCTTTTGTTCTGAGCAAGCTCACTGTTCTGGCCCTATAGGAAACACAGTAGAGTAGAAGAGTGCTCTTTTCTCAAAAGCAGAGTGTTTCTTGTAAGGCGAGATAGCGTTTGCTTCCCAGACCTAAATGGAGTTGAATCACATGCAGTTTCTGGTCCTACAAGCAAGAGTTGTTTTCTGGTAAGAAGAGTCACTATTGCGCTCGCATTGTCATACACAGGGCAAATAGCACTGGCGTCTGCTCCCAGCCTGTACAGTGTATTGGACTGAAGAGGATCTACTGTTCTTGTCAGTTTCCTCTGCAGAGTTGAACTAGATATGGCCCGTGTGTGTAGGAAGCACAGTTCATTTGTTCTGAGCAAGCTTACTGTGCGGACCCCATAGTTAACTCAGTGCTCTTTTCTCAAAAGCAGAGTGTGTTAGTTGTAAGGCGAGATAGCGTTTGCATCAAAGACCTAAATGGAGTTGAATCACATGCAGTTTCTGGTCCTACAAGCAAGAGTTGTTTTCTGTTAAGAAGAGTCACTATTGCGCTCGCATTGTCATACACAGGGCAAATAGCACTGGCGTCTTTTCCCAGCATGTACAGTGTATTGGACTGAAGAGGATCTACTGTTCTTGTCAGTTTCCTACGCAGAGTTGAACTAGATATAGCCCGTGTGTGTAGGAAGCACAGTTCTTTTGTTCTGAGCAAGCTCACTCTTCTGGCCCTTTAGGAAACACAGTAGAGTAGCAGAGTGCTCTTTACTCAAATGCAGAGTGTGTTTCTTGTAAGGCTAGCTCTTGTTTGTTTCCAAGTCCTAAATGGAGTTGAATCACATGCAGTTTCTAGTCATAGGAGCAAGAGTTGTTTTCTGGTAAGAAGAGTCACTATTGCGCTCCCATTGTCACACACAGGGCAAATAGCACTGGCGTCTGTTCCTAGCATGTACAGTCTATTGGACTGAAGAGGTTCTACTGTTCTTGTCAGTTTCCTAAGCAGAATAGAAAAAGATATGGCCCGTGTGTGTAGGAAGCACAGTTCTTTTGTTCTGAGCAAGCTCACTGTTTGGACCCCATAGGAAACACATTAGAGTAGATGTGTGCCCTATTCTCAAAAGCAGAGTGTGTTTCTTGTAAGGCGAGCTAGCGTTTGTTTCCCAGTCCTAAATGGAGTTGAAATACACATGCAGTTTGTTGTCCTACGAGCAAGAGTTTTTTTCTGGTAAGAAGAGTCACTATTGTGCTCCCTTTGTCATACACAGTGCAAATAGTCCTCACGTCTGTTCCCAGCAAGTACAGTGTATTGGACTGAAGAGGAGCTACTGTTCTTGTCAGTTTCCTAAGCAGAGTTGAACTAGATATGGCCCGTGTGTGTAGGAAGCACAGTTATTCTGTTCTCAGCAAGCTCACTGTTCGGACCCCATAGGAAACACAGTAGAGTAGAAGAGTGCTCTTTTCTCAAAAGCAGAGTGTGTTTCTTGTAAGGCGAGCTAGCGTTTGTTTCCCAGTCCTAAATGGAGTTGAATCAAATGCAGGTTTTGGTCCTACGAGCAAGAGTTGTTTTCTGGTAAGAAGAGTGACTATTGTGCTCCCTTTGCCATACATAGTGCAAATATCCCTCTGGTCTGTTCCCAGCAAGTACAGTGTATTGGACTGAAGAGGAGCTACTGTTCTTGTCAGTTTCCTAAGGAGAGTTGAACTAGATATGGCTCGTGTGTGTAGGAAGCACAGTTCTTTTGTTCTCAGCAAGGTCACTGTTCGGACCCCATAGAAAATACAGTAGAGTAGAAGAGTGCTCTTTTCTCAAAATCAGAGTGTGTTTCTTGTAAGGCGAGCTAGCGTTTGTTTGCCAGTCCTAAAAGGAGTTGAATCAAATGCAGTTTTTGGTCCTACGAGCAAGAGTTGTTTTCTGGTAAGAAGAGTCACTATTGCACTCCCATTGCTATACATAGTACAAATAACACTCGCGTCTGTTCCCAGCAAGTACAGTGTATTGGTCTGAAGAGGAGCTACTGTTCATGTCAGTTTCCTAAGAAAAGTTGAACTAGATAAGGCCCGTGTGTGTAGGAAGCACAGTTCTTTTGTTCTCAGCAAGCTCACTGTTCGAACCCCATAGGAAACACAGTAGAGAGAAGAGTGCTCTTTTCTGAAAAGCAGAGTGTGTTTCTTGTAAGGCGAGCTAGTGTTAGTTTCCCAGTCCTAAATGGAGTTGAATCAAATGCAGTTTTTGGTCCTAGAGCAAGAGTTGTTTTCTGGTAAGAAGAGTCACTATTGTGCTCCCATTGCCATACACAGTGCAAATAGCACTGGCGTCTGTACCCAGCATGTACAGTGTATTGGACAGAAGAGGATCTACTGTTCTTGTCAGTTTCCTAAGCAGAATTGAACTAGATATGGCCCGTGTGTGTAGGAAGCACAGTTCTTTTGTTCTGAGCAAGCTCACTGTTCTAGCCCTATAGGAAACACAGTAGAGTAGAAGAGTGCTCTTTTCTCAAAAGCAGAGTGTGTTTATGTAAGGCGAGCTAGCGTTTGTTTCCCAGTCCTAAATGGAGTTGAATCACATGCAGTTTCTGGTCCTACGAGCAAGAGTTTTTTCTGGTAATAAGAGTCACTATTGTGCTCCCATTGTCATACACAGGGCAAATAGCACTGGCCTCTGTTCTCAGCATGTACAGTGTATTGGACTGAAGAGGATCTACTGTTCTTGTCAGGTTCCTAAGCAGAGTTGAACTAGATATGGCCCATGTGTGTAGGAAGCACAGTTCTTTTGTACTCAGCAAGCTCACTGTTCTGGCCCTATAGGAAACACAGTAGAGTAGAAGAGTGCTCTTTCCTCAAAAGCAGAGTGTGTTTCTTGTAAGGCGAGCTAGCGTTTGTTTCCCAGTCCTAAATGGAGTTGAATCACATGCAGTTTCTGGTCATACGAGCAAGAGTTGTTTTCTGGTAAGAAGAGTCACTATTGCGCTCCCATTGTCACACACAGGGCAAATAGCACTGGCGTCTGTTCCTAGCATGTACAGTCCATTGGACTGAAGAGGTTCTACTGTTCTTGTCAGTTTCCTAAGCAGAATTGAACAAGATATGGCCCGTGTGTGTAGGAAGCACAGTTCTTTTGTTCTGAACAAGCTCACATTTCGAACCCCTTAGGAAACACAGTAGAGTAGAAGAGTGCATTTTTCTCAAAAGCAGAGTGTGTTTCTTGTAAGGCGAGATAGCATTTGTTTCCCAGTCCTAAATGGAGTTGAAATACACATGCAGTTTCTGGTCCTACGAGCAAGAGTTGTTTTCTCATAAGAAGTGTCACTATTGCGCTCCCTTTGCCATACACAGTGCAAATAGCCCTCGCGTCTGTTCCCAGCAAGTACAGTGTATTGGACTGAAGAGGAGCTACTGTTCATGTCAGTTTCCTAAGCAGAATTGAACTAGATATGGCCCGTGTGTGTAGGAAGCACAGTTCTTTTGTTCTGAGCAAGCTCACTGTTCGGACCCCATAGGAAACACAGTAGAGTAGAAGAGTGCTCTTTTCTCAAAAGCAGAGTGTGTTTCTTGTAAGGCGAGCTAGCGTTTGTTTCCCAGTCCTAAATGGAGTTGAAACAAATGCAGTTTTTGGTCCTACGAGCAAGAGTTGTTTTCTGGTAAGAAGAGTCACTATTGCGCTCCCATTGCCATACACAGTGCAAATAGCACTGGCCTCTGTTCTCAGCATGTACAGTTTATTGGACTGAAGAGGATCTACTGTTCTTGTCAGGTTCCTAAGCAGAGTTGAACTAGATACGGCCCATGTGTGTAGGAAGCACAGTTCTTTTGTTCTGAGCAAGCTCACTGTTCGGACCCCATAGGAAACACAGTAGAGTAGAAGAGTGCTCTTTTCTCAAAAGCAGAGTGTGTTTCTTGTAAGGCGAGCTAGCTTTTGTTTCCCAGTCGTAAATGAAGTTGAATCACATGCAGTTTCTGGTCCTACGAGTAGAGTTGTTTTTTGGTAAGAAGAGTCACTCTTGTGCTCTCATTGCCATACACAGTGCAAATAGCACTTGCGTCTTTTCCAATCAAGTACAGTGTATTGGACTGAAGAGGAGATACTGTACTTGTCAGTTTCCTGAGCAGAGTTGAACTAGATATGGCCCGTGTGTATAGGAAGCACAGTACTTTTGTGTTGAGCAAGCGCACTTTCTGGCCCTATAGGAAACACAGTAGAGTAGAAGAGTGCTCTTTTCTCAAAAGCAGACTGTGTTTCTTGTAAGGCGTAAGCAGAATTGAACTAGATACGGCCATGTGTGTAGGAAGCACAGTTCTTTTGTTCTGAGCAAGCTCACTGTTCTGGCCCTATAGGAAACACAGTAGAGTAGAAGAGTGCTCTTTTCTCAAATCAGAGTGTGTTTCTTGTAAGGCGAGATAGCGTTTGCTTCAAAGACCTAAATGGAGTTGAATCACATGCAGTTTCTGGTCATACAAGCAAGAGTTGTTTTCTGTTAAGAAGAGTCACTATTGCGCTCGCATTGTCATACACAGGGCAAATAGCACTGGCGTCTGTTCCCAGCCTGTACAGTGTATTGGACTGAAGAGGGTCTACTGTTCTTTTCAGTTTCCTAAGCAGAATTGAACTAGATATGGCCCGTGTGTGTAGGAAGCACAGTTCTTTTGTTCTGAGCAAGCTCACTGTTTGGACCCCATAGGAAACACAGTAGAGTAGAAGAGTGCTCTTTTCTCAAAAGCAGAGTGTGTTTCTTGTAAGGCGAGCTAGCATTTGTTTACCAGTCCTAAATGGAGTTGAATCACATGCAGTTTCTGGTCCTATGAGCAAGGGTTGTCTTCTGGTAAGAAGAGTCACTATTGCGGTCCCATTGCCATACACAGTGCAAATAGCACTGGCGTCTGTACCCAGCATGTACAGCGTATTGGACTGAAGAGGGTCTACTGTTCTTTTCAGTTTCCTAAGCAGAGTTGAACTAGATAAGGCCCGTGTGTGTAGGAAGCACAGTTCTTTTGTTCTGAGCAAGCTCACTGTTCGGACCCCATAGGAAACACAGTAGAGTAGAAGAGTGCTCTTTTCTCAAAAGCAGAGTGTGTTTCTTGTAAGGCGAGCTAGCGTTTGTTTGCCAGTCTTAAAAGGAGTTGAATCAAATGCATTTTTTGGTCCTACAAGCAAGAGTTGTTTTCTGGTAAGAAGAGTCACTATTGCACTCCCATTGCTATACATAGTACAAATAACACTCGCGTCTGTTTCCAGCAAGTACAGTGTATTGGTCTGAAGAGGAGCTACTGTTCATGTCAGTTTCCTAAGAAAAGTTGAACTAGATAAGGCCCGTGTGTGTAGGAAGCACAGTTCTTTTGTTCTGAGCAAGCTCACTGTTCGAACCCCATAGGAAACACAGTAGAGAGAAGAGTGCTCTTTTCTCAAAAGCAGAGTGTGTTTCTTGTAAGGCGAGCTAGTATTTGTTTCCCAGTCCTAAATGGAGTTGAATCAAATGCAGTTTTTGGTCCTACGAGCAAGAGTTGTTTTCTGGTAAGAAGAGTCACTATTGTGCTCCCATTGCCATACACAGTGCAAATAGCACTGGCGTCTGTACCCAGCATGTACAGTGTATTTGACTGAAGTGGATCTACTGTTCTTGTCAGTTTCCTAAGCAGAATTGAACTAGATATGGCCCGTGTGTGTAGGAAGCACAGTTCTTTTGTTCTGAGCAAGCTCACTGTTCTAGCCCTATAGGAAACACAGTAGAGTAGAAGAGTGCTCTTTTCTCACAAGCAGAGTGTGTTTCTTGTAAGGCGAGCTAGCGTTTGTTTCCCAGTCCTAAATGGAGTTGAATCACATGCAGTTTCTGGTCCTACGAGCAAGAGTTTTTTCTGGTAATAAGAGTCACTATTGTGCTCCCATTGTCATACACAGGGCAAATAGCACTGGCCTCTGTTCTCAGCATGTACAGTGTATTGGACTGAAGGGGATCTCCTGTTCTTGTCAGGTTCCTAAGCAGAGTTGAACTAGATATGGCCCATGTGTGTAGGAAGCACAGTTCTGTTGTTCTCAGCAAGCTCACTGTTCTGGCCCTATAGGAAACACAGTAGAGTAGAAGAGTGCTCTTTCCTCAAAATCAGAGTGTGTTTCTTGTAAGGCAAGCTAGCGTTTGTTTCCCAGTCCTAAATGGAGTTGAATCACATGCAGTTTCTGGTCATACGAGCAAGAGTTGTTTTCTGGTAAGAAGAGTCACTATTGCGCTCCCATTGTCACACACAGGGCAAATAGCACTGGCGTCTGTTCCTAGCATGTACAGTCCATTGGACTGAAGAGGTTCTACTGTTCTTGTCAGTTTCCTAAGCAGAATTGAACAAGATATGGCCCGTGTGTGTAGGAAGCACAGTTCTTTTGTTCTGAGCAAGCTCACATTTCGAACCCCTTAGGAAACACAGTAGAGTAGAAGAGTGCATTTTTCTCAAAAGCAGAGTGTGTTTCTTGTAAGGCGAGATAGCGTTTGTTTCCCAGTCCTAAATGGAGTTGAATCACATGCAGTTTCTGGTCCTATGAGCAAGGGTTGTTTTCTGGTAAGAAGAGTCACTATTGTGCTCCCATTGCCATACACAGTGCAAATGGCACTGGCGTCTGTACCCAGCATGTACAGCGTATTCGACTGAAGAGGATCTACTGTTCTTTTCAGTTTCCTAAGCAGAGTTGAACTAGATATGTTCCGTGTGTGTAGGAAACACAGTTCTTTTGTTCTGAGCAAGCTCACTGTTCGGACCCCATAGGAAACACAGTAGAGTAGAAGAGTGCTCTTTTCTCAAAAGCAGAGTGTGTTTCTTGTAAGGCGAGCTAGCGTTTGTTTCCCAGTCCTAAATGGAGTTGAAACAAATGCAGTTTTTGGTCCTACGAGCAAGAGTTGTTTTCTGGTAAGAAGAGTCACTATTGCGCTCCCATTGCCATACACAGTGCAAATAGCACTGGCCTCTGTTCTCAGCATGTACAGTGTATTGGACTGAAGAGGATCTACTGTTCTTGTCAGGTTCCTAAGCAGAGTTGAACTAGATACGGCCCATGTGTGTAGGAAGCACAGTTCTTTTGTTCTGAGCAAGCTCACTGTTCGGACCCCATAGGAAACACAGTAGAGTAGAAGAGTGCTCTTTTCTCAAAAGCAGAGTGTGTTTCTTGTAAGGCGAGCTAGCTTTTGTTTCCCAGTCGTAAATGAAGTTGAATCACATGCAGTTTCTGTTCCTACGAGTAGAGTTGTTTTTTGGTAAGAAGAGTCACTCTTGTGCTCTCATTGCCATACACAGTGCAAATAGCACTTGCGTCTTTTCCAATCAAGTACAGTGTATTGGACTGAAGAGGAGATACTGTACTTGTCAGTTTCCTGAGCAGAGTTGAACTAGATATGGCCCGTGTGTATAGGAAGCACAGTACTTATGTGTTGAGCAAGCGCACTTTCTGGCCCTATAGGAAACACAGTAGAGTAGAAGAGTGCTCTTTTCTCAAAAGCAGACTGTGTTTCTTGTAAGGCGTAAGCAGAATTGAACTAGATACGGCCATGTGTGTAGGAAGCACAGTTCTTTTGTTCTGAGCAAGCTCACTGTTCTGGCCCTATAGGAAACACAGTAGAGTAGAAGAGTGCTCTTTTCTCAAATCAGAGAGTGTTTCTTGTAAGGCGAGATAGCGTTTGCTTCAAAGACCTAAATGGAGTTGAATCACATGCAGTTTCTGGTCCTACAAGCAAGAGTTGTTTTCTGTTAAGAAGAGTCACTATTGCGCTCGCATTGTCATACACAGGGCAAATAGCACTGGCGTCTGTTCCCAGCCTGTACAGTGTATTGGACTGAAGAGGGTCTACTGTTCTTTTCAGTTTCCTAAGCAGAATTGAACTAGATATGGCCCGTGTGTGTAGGAAGCACAGTTCTTTTGTTCTGAGCAAGCTCACTGTTTGGACCCCATAGGAAACACAGTAGAGTAGAAGAGTGCTCTTTTCTCAAAAGCAGAGTGTGTTTCTTGTAAGGCGAGCTAGCATTTGTTTACCAGTCCTAAATGGAGTTGAATCACATGCAGTTTCTGGTCCTATGAGCAAGGGTTGTCTTCTGGTAAGAAGAGTCACTATTGCGGTCCCATTGCCATACACAGTGCAAATAGCACTGGCGTCTGTACCCAGCATGTACAGCGTATTGGACTGAAGAGGGTCTACTGTTCTTTTCAGTTTCCTAAGCAGAGTTGAACTAGATATGGCCCGTGTGTGTAGGAAGCACAGTTCTTTTGTTCTGAGCAAGCTCACTGTTCGGACCCCATAGGAAACACAGTAGAGTAGAAGAGTGCTCTTTTCTCAAAAGCAGAGTGTGTTTCTTGTAAGGCGAGCTAGCGTTTGTTTGCCAGTCCTAAAAGGAGTTGAATCAAATGCATTTTTTGGTCCTACAAGCAAGAGTTGTTTTCTGGTAAGAAGAGTCACTATTGCACTCCCATTGCTATACATAGTACAAATAACACTCGCGTCTGTTTCCAGCAAGTACAGTGTATTGGTCTGAAGAGGAGCTACTGTTCATGTCAGTTTCCTAAGAAAAGTTGAACTAGATAAGGCCCGTGTGTGTAGGAAGCACAGTTCTTTTGTTCTGAGCAAGCTCACTGTTCGAACCCCATAGGAAACACAGTAGAGAGAAGAGTGCTCTTTTCTCAAAAGCAGAGTGTGTTTCTTGTAAGGCGAGCTAGTATTTGTTTCCCAGTCCTAAATGGAGTTGAATCAAATGCAGTTTTTGGTCCTACGAGCAAGAGTTGTTTTCTGGTAAGAAGAGTCACTATTGTGCTCCCATTGCCATACACAGTGCAAATAGCACTGGCGTCTGTACCCAGCATGTACAGTGTATTTGACTGAAGTGGATCTACTGTTCTTGTCAGTTTCCTAAGCAGAATTGAACTAGATATGGCCCGTGTGTGTAGGAAGCACAGTTCTTTTGTTCTGAGCAAGCTCACTGTTCTAGCCCTATAGGAAACACAGTAGAGTAGAAGAGTGCTCTTTTCTCAAAAGCAGAGTGTGTTTCTTGTAAGGCGAGCTAGCGTTTGTTTCCCAGTCCTAAATGGAGTTGAATCACATGCAGTTTCTGGTCCTACGAGCAAGAGTTTTTTCTGGTAATAAGAGTCACTATTGTGCTCCCATTGTCATACACAGGGCAAATAGCACTGGCCTCTGTTCTCAGCATGTACAGTGTATTGGACTGAAGGGGATCTCCTGTTCTTGTCAGGTTCCTAAGCAGAGTTGAACTAGATATGGCCCATGTGTGTAGGAAGCACAGTTCTTTTGTACTCAGCAAGCTCACTGTTCTGGCCCTATAGGAAACACAGTAGAGTAGAAGAGTGCTCTTTCCTCAAAATCAGAGTGCGTTTCTTGTAAGGCAAGCTAGCGTTTGTTTCCCAGTCCTAAATGGAGTTGAATCACATGCAGTTTCTGGTCATACGAGCAAGAGTTGTTTTCTGGTAAGAAGAGTCACTATTGCGCTCCCATTGTCACACACAGGGCAAATAGCACTGGCGTCTGTTCCTAGCATGTACAGTCCATTGGACTGAAGAGGTTCTACTGTTCTTGTCAGTTTCCTAAGCAGAATTGAACAAGATATGGCCCGTGTGTGTAGGAAGCACAGTTCTTTTGTTCTGAGCAAGCTCACATTTCGAACCCCTTAGGAAACACAGTAGAGTAGAAGAGTGCATTTTTCTCAAAAGCAGAGTGTGTTTCTTGTAAGGCGAGATAGCGTTTGTTTCCCAGTCCTAAATGGAGTTGAATCACATGCAGTTTCTGGTCCTACGAGCAAGGGTTGTTTTCTGGTAAGAAGAGTCACTATTGTGCTCCCATTGCCATACACAGTGCAAATGGCACTGGCGTCTGTACCCAGCATGTACAGCGTATTCGACTGAAGAGGATCTACTGTTCTTTTCAGTTTCCTAAGCAGAGTTGAACTAGATATGTTCCGTGTGTGTAGGAAGCACAGTTCTTTTGTTCTGAGCAAGCTCACTGTTCGGACCCCATAGGAAACACAGTAGAGTAGAAGAGTGCTCTTTTCTCAAAAGCAGAGTGTGTTTCTTGTAAGGCGAGCTAGCGTTTGTTTCCCAGTCCTAAATGGAGTTGAAACAAATGCAGTTTTTGGTCCTACGAGCAAGAGTTGTTTTCTGGTAAGAAGAGTCACTATTGCGCTCCCATTGCCATACACAGTGCAAATAGCACTGGCCTCTGTTCTCAGCATGTACAGTGTATTGGACTGAAGAGGATCTACTGTTCTTGTCAGGTTCCTAAGCAGAGTTGAACTAGATACGGCCCATGTGTGTAGGAAGCACAGTTCTTTTGTTCTGAGCAAGCTCACTGTTCAGACCCCATAGGAAACACAGTAGAGTAGAAGAGTGCTCTTTTCTCAAAAGCAGAGTGTGTTTCTTGTAAGGCGAGCTAGCTTTTGTTTCCCAGTCGTAAATGAAGTTGAATCACATGCAGTTTCTGGTCCTGCGATTAGAGTTGTTTTTTGGTAAGAAGAGTCACTCTTGTGCTCCCATTGCCATACACAGTGCAAATAGCACTTGCGTCTTTTCCAATCAAGTACAGTGTATTGGACTGAAGAGGAGATACTGTTCTTGTCAGTTTCCTGAGCAGAGTTGAACTAGATATGGCCCGTGTGTATAGGAAGCACAGTACTTTTGTGTTGAGCAAGCTCACTTTCTGGCCCTATAGGAAACACAGTAGAGTAGAAGAGTGCTCTTTTCTCAAAAGCAGACTGTGTTTCTTGTAAGGCGTAAGCAGAATTGAACTAGATACAGCCATGTGTGTAGGAAGCACAGTTCTTTTGTTCTGAGCAAGCTCACTGTTCTGGCCCTATAGGAAACACAGTAGAGTAGAAGAGTGCTCTTTTCTCAAAAGCAGAGTGTTTCTTGTAAGGCGAGATAGCGTTTGCTTCCCAGACCTAAATGGAGTTGAATCACATGCAGTTTCTGGTCCTACAAGCAAAAGTTGTTTTCTGGTAAGAAGAGTCACTATTGCGCTCGCATTGTCATACACAGGGCAAATAGCACTGGCGTCTGCTCCCAGCCTGTACAGTGTATTGGACTGAAGAGGATCTACTGTTCTTGTCAGTTTCCTCTGCAGAGTTGAACTAGATATGGCCCGTGTGTGTAGGAAGCACAGTTCATTTGTTCTGAGCAAGCTTACTGTGCGGACCCCATAGTTAACTCAGTGCTCTTTTCTCAAAAGCAGAGTGTGTTAGTTGTAAGGCGAGATAGCGTTTGCTTCAAAGACCTAAATGGAGTTGAATCACATGCAGTTTCTGGTCCTACAAGCAAGAGTTGTTTTCTGTTAAGAAGAGTCACTATTGCGCTCGCATTGTCATACACAGGGCAAATAGCACTGGCGTCTTTTCCCAGCATGTACAGTGTATTGGACTGAAGAGGATCTACTGTTCTTGTCAGTTTCCTACGCAGAGTTGAACTAGATATAGCCCGTGTGTGTAGGAAGCACAGTTCTTTTGTTCTGAGCAAGCTCACTCTTCTGGCCCTATAGGAAACACAGTAGAGTAGCAGAGTGCTCTTTACTCAAATGCAGAGTGTGTTTCTTGTAAGGCTAGCTAGTGTTTGTTTCCAAGTCCTAAATGGAGTTGAGTCACATGCAGTTTCTGGTCCTACGAGCAAGAGTTGTTTTCTGTTAAGAAGAGTCACTATTGCGTTCGCATTGTTATACACAGGGCAAATAGCACTGGCGTCTTTTCCCAGCATGTACAGTGTATTGCACTGAAGAGGATCTACTGTTCTTGTCAGTTTCCTAAGCAGAATTGAAATAGATATGGCCATGTGTGCAGGAAGTACAGTTCTTTTGTTCTGAGCAAGCTCACTGTTCGGACCCCATAGGAAATACAGTAGAGTAGAGGAGTGCTCTTTTCTCAAATGCAGAGTGTGTTTCTTGTAAGTCGAGTAGCGTTTGTTTCCCAGTCCTAAATGGAGTTGAATCACATGCAGTTTCTGGTCCTACGAGCAAGAAATTTTTCTGGTAATAAGAGTCACTATTGTGCTCCCATTGTCATACTCAGGGCAAATAGCACTGGCCTCTCTTCCCAGCATGTACAGTGTATTGGACTGAAGAGGAACTACTGTTCTTGTCAGGTTCCTAAGCAGAGTTGAACTAGATATGGCCCATGTGTGTAGGAAGCACAGTTCTTTTGTACTCAGCAAGCTCACTGTTCTGACACTATAGGAAACACAGTAGAGTAGAAGAGTGTTCTTTCCTCAAAAGCAGAGTGTGTTTCTTGTAAGGCGAGCTAGCGTTTGTTTCCCAATCCTAAATGGAGTTGAATCACATGCAGTTTCTGGTCCTACGAGCAAGGGTTGTTTTCTGGTAAGAAGAGTCACTATTGTGCTCCCATTGCCATACACAGTGCAAATGGCACTGGCGTCTGTACCCAGCATGTACAGCATATTCGAATGAAGAGGATCTACTGTTCTTTTCAGTTTCCTAAGCAGAGTTGAACTAGATATGTTCCGTGTGTGTAGGAAGCACAGTTCTTTTGTTCTGAGCAAGCTCACTGTTCGGACCCCATAGGAAACACATTAGAGTAGAAGAGTGCTCTTTTCTCAAAAGCAGAGTGTGTTTCTTGTAAGGCGAGCTAGCGTTTGTTTCCCAGTCCTAAATGGAGTTGAAACAAATGCAGTTTTTGGTCCTACGAGCAAGAGTTGTTTTCTGGTAAGAAGAGTCACTATTGTGCTCCCATTGCCATACACAGTGCAAATAGCACTGGCCTCTGTTCTCAGCATGTACAGTGTATTGGACTGAAGAGGATCTACTGTTCTTGTCAGGTTCCTAAGCAGAGTTGAACTAGATATGGCCCATGTGTGTAGGAAGCGCAGTTCTTTTGTACTCAGCAAGCTCACTGTTCTGGCACTATAGGAAACACAGTAGAGTAGAAGAGTGCTCTTTTCTCAAAAGCAGAGTGTGTTTCTTGTAAGGCGAGCTAGCGTTTGTTTCCCAATACTAAATGGAGTTGAATCACATGCAGTTTCTGGTCCTATGAGCAAGAGTTGTTTTCTGGTAAGAAGAGTCACTATTGCACTCCCATTGCCATACACAGTACAAATTGCACTGGCGTCTGTACCCAGCATGTACAGTGTATTGGACTGAAGAGGATCTACTGTTCTTGTCATGTTCCTAAGCAGAGTTGAACTAGATATGGCCCATGTGTGCAGGAAGCACAGTACTTTTGTACTCAGCAAGCTCACTGTTCTGGCCCTATAGGAAACACAGTAGAGTAGAAGAGTGCTCTATCCTCAAAAGCATAGTGTGTTTCTTGTAAGGCAAGCTAGCGTTTGTTTCCCAGTCCTAAATGGAGTTGAATCACATGCAGTTTCTAGTCATACGAGCAAGAGTTGTTTTCTGGTAAGAAGAGTCACTATTGCGCTCACATTGTCACACACAGGGCAAATAGCACTGGCGTCTGTTCCTAGCATGTACAGTCTATTGGACTGAAGAGGTTCTACTGTTCTTGTCAGTTTCCTAAGCAGAATAGAAAAAGATATGGCCCGTGTGTGTAGGAAGCACAGTTCTTTTGTTCTGAGCAAGCTCACTGTTTGGACCCCATAGGAAACACATTAGAGTAGATGTGTGCCCTATTCTCAAAAGCAGAGTGTGTTTCTTGTAAGGCGAGCTAGCGTTTGTTTCCCAGTCCTAAATGGAGTTGAAATACACATGCAGTTTCTGGTCCTACGAGCAAGAGTTGTTTTCTGGTAAGAAAAGTCACTATTGCGCTCCCTTTGTCATACACAGTGCAAATAGTCCTCGCGTCTGTTCCCAGCAAGTACAGTGTATTGGACTGAAGAGGAGCTACTGTTCTTGTCAGTTTCCTAAGCAGAGTTGAACTAGATATGGCCCGTGTGTGTAGGAAGCACAGTTCTTTTGTTCTGAGCAAGCTCACTGTTTGGACCCCATAGGAAACACCTTAGAGTAGAAGAGTGCTCTTTTCTCAAAAGCAGAGTGTGTTTCTTGTAAGGCGAGCTAGCATTTGTTTCCCAGTCCTAAATGGAGTTGAATCACATGCAGTTTCTGGTTCTATGAGCAAGGGTTGTCTTCTGCTAAGAAGAGTCACTATTGCGGTCCCATTGCCATACACAGTGCAAATAGCACTGGCTTCTGTACCCAGCATGTACAGCGTATTGGACTGAAGAGGGTCTACTGTTCTTTTCAGTTTCCTAAGCAGAGTTGAACTAGATATGGCCCGTGTGTGTAGGAAGCACAGTTCTTTTGTTCTGAGCTAGCTCACTGTTCGGACCTCATAGGAAACACAGTAGAGTAGAAGAGTGCTCTTTTCTCAAAAGCAGAGTGTGTTTCTTGTAAGGCGAGCTAGCGTTTGTTTCCCAGTCCTAAATGGAGTTGAATCAAATGCAGTTTTTGGTCCTACGAGCAAGAGTTGTTTTCTGGTAAGAAGAGTGACTATTGTGCTCCATTTGCCATACATAGTGCAAATATCCCTCTTGTCTGTTTCCAGCAAGTACAGTGTATTGGACTGAAGAGGAGCTACTGTTCCTGTCAGTTTCCTAAGCAGAGTTGAACTAGATATGGCCCGTGTGTGTAGGAAGCACAGTTCTTTTGTACTCAGCAAGCTCACTGTTCGGACCCCATAGAAAACACATTAGAGTAGAAGAGTGCTCTCTTCTCAAAAGCAGAGTGTGTTTCTTGTAAGGCGAGCTAGCGTTTGTTTGCCAGTCCTAAAAGGAGTTGAATCAAATGCATTTTTGGTCCTACGAGCAAGAGTTGTTTTCTGGTAAGAAGAGTCACTATTGCCCTCCCATTGCTATACATAGTACAAATAACACTCGCGTCTGTTTCCAGCAAGTACAGTGTATTGGTCTGAAGAGGAGCTACTGTTCATGTCAGTTTCCTAAGAAAAGTTGAACTAGATAAGGCCCGTGTGTGTAGGAAGCACAGTTCTTTTGTTCTGAGCAAGCTCACTGTTCGAACCCCATAGGAAACACAGTAGAGAGAAGAGTGCTCTTTTCTCAAAAGCAGAGTGTGTTTCTTGTAAGGCGAGCTAGTATTTGTTTCCCAGTCCTAAATGGAGTTGAATCAAATGCAGTTTTTGGTCTTACGAGCAAGAGTTGTTTTCTGGTAAGAAGAGTCACTATTGTGCTCCCATTGCCATACACAGTGCAAATAGCACTGGTGTCTGTACCCAGCATGTACAGTGTATTGGACTGAATAGGATCTACTGTTCTTGTTAGTTTCCTAAGCAGAATTGAACTAGATATGGCCCGTGTGTGTAGGAAGCACAGTTCTTTTGTTCTGAGCAAGCTCACTGTTCTAGCCCTATAGGAAACACAGTAGAGTAGAAGAGTGCTCTTTTCTCAAAAGCAGAGTGTGTTTCTTGTAAGGCGAGCTAGCGTTTGTTTCCCAGTCCTAAATGGAGTTGAATCACATGCATTTTCTGGTCCTACGAGCAAGAGTTTTTTCTGGTAATAAGAGTCACTATTGTGCTCCCATTGTCATACACAGGGCAAATAGCACTGGCCTCTGTTCTCAGCATGTACAGTGTATTGGACTGAAGGGGATCTACTGTTCTTGTAAGGTTCCTAAGCAGAGTTGAACTAGATATGGCCCATGTGTGTAGGAAGCACAGTTCATTTGTACTCAGCAAGCTCACTGTTCTGGACCTATAGGAAACACAGTAGAGTAGAAGAGTGCTCTTTCCTCAAAATCAGAGTGCGTTTCTTGTAAGGCGAGCTAGCGTTTGTTTCCCAGTCCTAAATGGAGTTGAATGAAATGCAGTTTCTGGTCATACGAGCAAGAGTTGTTTTCTGGTAAGAAGAGTCACTATTGTGCTCCCATTGTCACACACAGGGCAAATAGCACTGGCGTCTGTTCCTAGCATGTACAGTCCATTGGACTGAAGCGGTTCTACTGTTCTTGTCAGTTTCCTAAGCAGAATTGAACAAGATATGGCCCGTGTGTGTAGGAAGCACAGTTCTTTTGTTCTGAGCACGCTCACATTTCGAACCCCATAGGAAACACAGTAGAGTAGAAGAGTGCTCTTTTCTCAAAAGCAGAGTGTGTTTCTTGTAAGGCGAGCTAGCGTTTGTTTCCCAGTCCTAAATGGAGTTGAAACAAATGCAGTTTTTGGTCCTACGAGCAAGAGATGTTTTCTAGTAAGAAGAGTCACTATTGCGCTCCCATTGCCATACACAGTGCAAATAGCACTGGCCTCTGTTCTCAGCATGTACAGTGTATTGGACTGAAGAGGATCTACTGTTCTTGTCAGGTTCCTAAGCAGAGTTGAACTAGATATGGCCCATGTGTGTAGGAAGCACAGTTCGTTTGTACTCAGCAAGCTCACTGTTCTGGCCCTATAGGAAACACAGTAGAGTAGAAGAGTGCTCTTTTCTCAAAAGCAGATGTGTTTCTTGTAAGACGTGGTAGCGTTTGTTTTCCAGTCCTAAATGGAGTTGAATCACATGCAGTTTCTGGTCCTACCAGCAAGAGTTTTTTTCTGGTAATAAGAGTCACTATTGCGCTCCCATTGTCATACACAGGGCAAATAGCACTGGCCTCTGTTCTCAGCATGTACAGTGTATTGGACTGAAGAGGATCTACTGTTCTTGTCAGGTTCCTAAGCAGAGTTGAACTAGATATGGCCCATGTGTGTAGGAAGCACAGTTCTTTTGTACTCAGCAAGCTCACTGTTCTGGCCCTATAGGAAACACAGTAGAGTAGAAGAGTGCTCTTTTCTCAAAAGCCGAGTGTGTTTAGTGTAAGGCGACCTAGCATTTGCTTCCCAGTCCTAAATGGAGTTGAATCACATGCAGTTTCTGGTCCTAAGAGCAAGAGTTGTTTTCTGGTAAGAAGAGTCAAAATTGCGCTCCCATTGCCATACACAGTGCAAATAGCACTCGCGTTTGCTCTCAGCAAGTACAGTGTATTGGATTGAAGAGGAGCCACTGTTCTTGTCAGTTTCCTAAGCAGACTTGAACTAGATATGGCCCGCGTGTGTAGGAAGCACAGTTCATTTGTTCTGAGCAAGCTCACTGTTCAGACCCCATAGGAAACACAGTAGAGTAGAAGAGTACTCTTTTCTCAGAAGCAGAGTGTGTTTCTTGTAAGGCGAGCTAGCTTTTGTTTCCCAGTCGTAAATGAAGTTGAATCACATGCAGTTTCTGGTCCTACGAGTAGAGTTGTTTTTTGGTAAGAAGAGTCACTCTTGTGCTCCCATTGCCATACACAGTGCAAATAGCACTTGCGTCTTTTCCAATCAAGTACAGTGTATTGGACTGAAGAGGAGATACTGTTCTTGTCAGTTTCCTGAGCAGAATTGAACTAGATATGGCCCGTGTGTATAGGAAGCACAGTACTTTTGTGTTGAGCAAGCTCACTTTCTGGCCCTATAGGAAACACAGTAGAGTAAAAGAGTGCTCTTTTCTCAAAAGCAGACTGTGTTTCTTGTAAGGCGTAAGCAGAATTGAACTAGATACGGCCATGTGTGTAGGAAGCACAGTTCTTTTGTTCTGAGCAAGCTCACTGTTCTGGCCCTATAGGAAATACAGTAGAGTAGAAGAGTGCTCTTTTCTCAAAAGCAGAGTGTGTTTCTTGTAAGGCGAGATAGTGTTTGCTTCAAAGACCTAAATGGAGTTGAATCACATGCAGTTTCTGGTCCTACAAGCAAGAGTTGTTTTCTGTTAAGAAGAGTCACTATTGCGCTCGCATTGTCATACACAGGGCAAATAGCACTGGCGTCTTTTCCCAGCATGTACAGTGTATTGGACTGAAGAGGATCTACTGTTCTTGTCAGTTTCCTAAGCAGAGTTGAACTAGATATGGCCCGTGTGTGTAGGAAGCACAGTTCTTTTGTTCTGAGCGAGCTCACTGTTCTAGCCCTATAGGAAACACAGTAGAGTAGAAGAGTGCTCTTTTCTCAAAAGCAGAGTGTGTTTATGTAAGGCGAGCTAGCGTTTGTTTCCCAGTCCTAAATGGAGTTGAATCACATGCAGTTTCTGGTCCTAAGAGCAAGAGTTTTTTCTGGTAATAAGAGTCACTATTGTGCTCCCATTGTCATACACAGGGCAAATAGCACTGGCCTCTGTTCTCAGCATGTACAGTGTATTGGACTGAAGAGGATCTACTGTTCTTGTCAGGTTCCTAAGCAGAGTTGAACTAGATATGGCCCATGTGTGTAGGAAGCACAGTTCTTTTGTACTCAGCAAGCTCACTGTTCTGGCCCTATAGGAAACACAGTAGAGTAGAAGAGTGCTCTTACCTCAAAAGCAGAGTGTGTTTCTTGTAAGGCGAGCTAGCGTTTGTTTCCCAGTCCTAAATGGAGTTGAATCACATGCAGTTTCTTGTCATATGAGCAAGAGTTGTTTTCTGGTAAGAAGAGTCACTATTGCGCTCCCATTGTCACACACAGGGCAAATAGCACTGGCGTCTGTTCCTAGCATGTACAGTCCATTGGCCTGAAGAGGTTCTACTGTTCTTGTCAGTTTCCTAAGCAGAATTGAACAAGATATGGCCCGTGTGTGTAGGAAGCACAGTTCTTTTGTTCTGAGCAAGCTCACATTTCGAACCCCTTAGGAAACACAGTAGAGTAGAAGAGTGCATTTTTCTCAAAAGCAGAGTGTGTTTCTTGTAAGGCGAGATAGCGTTTGTTTCCCAGTCCTAAATGGAGTTGAAATACACATGCACTTTCTGGTCCTACAAGCAAGAGTTGTTTTCTCATAAGAAGAGTCACTATTGCGCTCCCTTTGCCATACACAGTGCAAATAGCCCTCGCGTCTGTTCCCAGCAAGTACAGTGTATTGGACTGAAGAGGAGCTACTGTTCATGTCAGTTTCCTAAGCAGAATTGAACTAGATATGGCCCGTGTTGTAGGAAGCACAGTTTTTTGTTCTGAGCAAGCTCACTGTTTGGACCCCATAGGAAACACAGTAGAGTAGAAGAGTGCTCTTTTCTCAAAAGCAGAGTGTGTTTCTTGTAAGGCCAGCTAGCGTTTGTTTCCCAGTCCTAAATGGAGTTGAATCACATGCAGTTTCTGGTCCTACGAGCAAGGGTTGTTTTCTGGTAAGAAGAGTCACTATTGCACTCCCATTGCCATACACAGTGCAAATGGCACTGGCGTCTGTACCCAGCATGTACAGCATATTCGACTGAAGAGGATCTACTGTTCTTTCCGTTTCCTAAGCAGAGTTGAACTAGATATGTTCCGTGTGTGTAGGAAGCACAGTTCTTTTGTTCTGAGCAAGCTCACTGTTCGGACCCCATAGGAAACACAGTATAGTAGAAGAGTGCTCTTTTCTCAAAAGCAGAGTGTGTTTCTTGTAAGGCGAGCTAGCGTTTGTTTCCCAGTCCTAAATGGAGTTGAAACAAATGCAGTTTTTGGTCCTACGAGCAAGATTTGTTTTCTGGAAGAAGAGTCACTATTGCGCTCCCATTGCCATACACAGTGCAAATAGCACTGGCCTCTGTTCTCAGCATGTACAGTGTATTGGACTGAAGAGGATCTACTGTTCTTGTCAGTTTCCTAAGCAGAGTTGAACTAGATATGGCCCATGTGTGTAGGAAGCGTAGTTCTTTTGTACTCAGCAAGCTCACTGTTCTGGCCCTATAGGAAACACAGTAGAGTAGAAGAGTGCTCTTTTCTCAAAAGCAGTGTGTGTTTCTTGTAAGGCGAGCTAGCGTTTGTTTCGCAGTCCTAAATCCCGTTGAATATCATGCAGTTTCTGGTTCTACAAGCAAGAGTTGCTTTCTGGTAAGAAGAGTCACTATTGCGCTCCCATTGCCATGCACAGTGCAAATAGCACTCGCGTCTGTTCCCAGCAAGTACAGTGTATTGGACTGAAGAGGAGCTACTGTTCTTGTCAGTTTCCTAAGCAGAATTGAACTAGGTATGGCCCGTGTGTGGGAAGCACAGTTCTTTTGTTCTGAGCAAGCTCACTGTTGGACACCATAGGAAACACAGTAGAGTATAAGAGTGCTCTTTTCTCAAAAGCAGAGTGTGTTTCTTGTAAGGCAAGCTAGCGTTTGTTTCCCAATCCTAAATGGAGTTGAATCACATGCAGTTTCTGGTCCTATGAGCAAGAGTTGTTTTCTGGTAAGAAGAGTCACTATTGCACTCCCATTGCCATACACAGTACAAATTGCACTGGCGTCTGTACCCAGCATGTACAGTGTATTTGACTGAAGAGGATCTACTGTTCTTGTCATGTTCCTAAGCAGAGTTGAACTAGATATGGCCCATGTGTGTAGGAAGCACAGTTCTTTTGTACTCAGCAAGCTCACTGTTCTGGCCCTATAGGAAACACAGTAGAGTAGAAGAGTGCTCTTTCCTCAAAAGCATAGTGTGTTTCTTGTAAGGCGAGCTAGCGTTGGTTTCCCAGTCCTAAATGGAGTTGAATCACATGCAGTTTCTAGTCATACGAGCAAGAGTTGTTTTTTGGTAAGAAGAGTCACTATTGCGCTCCCATTGTCACACACAGGGCAAATAGCACTGGCGTCTGTTCCTAGCATGTACAGTCTATTGGACTGAAGAGGTTCTACTGTTCTTGTCAGTTTCCTAAGCAGAATAGAACAAGATATGGCCCGTGTGTGTAGGAAGCACAGTTCTTTGTTCTGAGCAAGCTCACTGTTTGGAACCCATAGGAAACACATTAGAGTAGATGTGTGCCCTATTCTCAAAAGCAGAGTGTGTTTCTTGTAATGCGAGCTAGCGTTTGTTTCCCAGTCCTAAATGGAGTTGAAATACACATGCAGTTTCTGGTCCTACGAGCAAGAGTTGTTTTCTGGTAAGAAGAGTCACTATTGCGCTCCCTTTGTCATACACAGTGCAAATAGTCCTCGCGTCTGTTCCCAGCAAGTACAGTGTATTGGACTGAAGAGGAGCTACTGTTCTTGTCAGTTTCCTAAGCAGAATTGAACTAGATATGGCCCGTGTGTGTAGGAAGCACAGTTCTTTTGTTCTGAGCAAGCTCACTGTTTGGACCCCATAGGAAACACAGTAGAGTAGAAGAGTGCTCTTTTCTCAAAAGCAGAGTGTGTTTCTTGTAAGGCGAGCTAGCATTTGTTTCCCAGTCCTAAATGGAGTTGAATCACATGCAGTTTCTGGTCCTATGAGCAAGGGTTGTCTTCTGGAAAGAAGAGTCACTATTGCGGTCCCATTGCCATACACAGTGCAAATAGCACTGGCGTCTGTACCCAGCATGTCCAGCGTACTGGACTGAAGAGGGTCTACTGTTCTTTTCAGTTTCCTAAGCAGAGTGGAACTAGATATGGCCCGTGTGTGTAGGAAGCACAGTTCTTTGTTCTGAGCAAGCTCACTGTTCGGAACCACTAGGAAACACAGTAGAGTAGAAGAGTGCTCTTTTCTCAAAAGCAGAGTGTGTTTCTTGTAAGGCGAACTAGCGTTTGTTTCCCAGTCCTAAATGGAGTTGAATCAAATGCAGTTTTTGGTTCTACGAGCAAGAGTTGTTTTCTGGTAAGAAGAGTGACTATTGTGCTCCCTTTGCCATACATAGTGCAAATATCCCTCTCGTCTGTTCCCAGCAAGTACAGTGTATTGGACTGAAGAGGAGCTACTGTTCATGTCAGTTTCCTAAGCAGAATTGAACTAGATATGGCCCGTGTTGTAGGAAGCACAGTTTTTTGTTCTGAGCAAGCTCACTGTTTGGACCCCATAGGAAACACAGTAGAGTAGAAGAGTGCTCTTTTCTCAAAAGCAGAGTGTGTTTCTTGTAAGGCCAGCTAGCGTTTGTTTCCCAGTCCTAAATGGAGTTGAATCACATGCAGTTTCTGGTCCTACGAGCAAGGGTTGTTTTCTGGTAAGAAGAGTCACTATTGTGCTCCCATTGCCATACACAGTGCAAATGGCACTAGCGTCTGTACCCAGCATGTACAGCATATTCGACTGAAGAGGATCTACTGTTCTTTCCGTTTCCTAAGCAGAGTTGAACTAGATATGTTCCGTGTGTGTAGGAAGCACAGTTCTTTTGTTCTGAGCAAGCTCACTGTTCGGACCCCATAGGAAACACAGTATAGTAGAAGAGTGCTCTTTTCTCAAAAGCAGAGTGTGTTTCTTGTAAGGCGAGCTAGCGTTTGTTTCCCAGTCCTAAATGGAGTTGAAACAAATGCAGTTTTTGGTCCTACGAGCAAGATTTGTTTTCTGGAAGAAGAGTCACTATTGCGCTCCCATTGCCATACACAGTGCAAATAGCACTGGCCTCTGTTCTCAGCATGTACAGTGTATTGGACTGAAGAGGATCTACTGTTCTTGTCAGGTTCCTAAGCAGAGTTGAACTAGATATGGCCCATGTGTGTAGGAAGCGCAGTTCTTTTGTACTCAGCAAGCTCACTGTTCTGGCCCTATAGGAAACACAGTAGAGTAGAAGAGTGCTCTTTTCTCAAAAGCAGTGTGTGTTTCTTGTAAGGCGAGCTAGCGTTTGTTTCCCAGTCCTAAATCCCGTTGAATATCATGCAGTTTCTGGTTCTACAAGCAAGAGTTGCTTTCTGGTAAGAAGAGTCACTATTGCGCTCCCATTGCCATGCACAGTGCAAATAGCACTCGCGTCTGTTCCCAGCAAGTACAGTGTATTGGACTGAAGAGGAGCTACTGTTCTTGTCAGTTTCCTAAGCAGAATTGAACTAGGTATGGCCCGTGTGTGGGAAGCACAGTTCTTTTGTTCTGAGCAAGCTCACTGTTGGACACCATAGGAAACACAGTAGAGTATAAGAGTGCTCTTTTCTCAAAAGCAGAGTGTGTTTCTTGTAAGGCGAGCTAGCGTTTGTTTCCCAATCCTAAATGGAGTTGAATCACATGCAGTTTCTGGTCCTATGAGCAAGAGTTGTTTTCTGGTAAGAAGAGTCACTATTGCACTCCCATTGCCATACACAGTACAAATTGCACTGGCGTCTGTACCCAGCATGTACAGTGTATTGGACTGAAGAGGATCTACTGTTCTTGTCATGTTCCTAAGCAGAGTTGAACTAGATATGGCCCATGTGTGTAGGAAGCACAGTTCTTTTGTACTCAGCAAGCTCACTGTTCTGGCCCTATAGGAAACACAGTAGAGTAGAAGAGTGCTCTTTCCTCAAAAGCATAGTGTGTTTCTTGTAAGGCGAGCTAGCGTTTGTTTCCCAGTCCTAAATGGAGTTGAATCACATGCAGTTTCTAGTCATACGAGCAAGAGTTGTTTTCTGGTAAGAAGAGTCACTATTGCGCTCCCATTGTCACACACAGGGCAAATAGCACTGGCGTCTGTTCCTAGCATGTACAGTCTATTGGACTGAAGAGGTTCTACTGTTCTTGTCAGTTTCCTAAGCAGAATAGAACAAGATGTGGCCCGTGTGTGTAGGAAGCACAGTTCTTTGTTCTGAGCAAGCTCACTGTTTGGACCCCATAGGAAACACATTAGAGTAGTTGTGTGCCCTATTCTCAAAAGCAGAGTGTGTTTCTTGTAATGCGAGCTAGCGTTTGTTTCCCAGTCCTAAATGGAGTTGAAATACACATGCAGTTTCTGGTCCTACGAGCAAGAGTTGTTTTCTGGTAAGAAGAGTCACTATTGCGCTCCCTTTGTCATACACAGTGCAAATAGTCCTCGCGTCTGTTCCCAGCAAGTACAGTGTATTGGACTGAAGAGGAGCTACTGTTCTTGTCAGTTTCCTAAGCAGAATTGAACTAGATATGGCCCGTGTGTGTAGGAAGCACAGTTCTTTTGTTCTGAGCAAGCTCACTGTTTGGACCCCATAGGAAACACAGTAGAGTAGAAGAGTGCTCTTTTCTCAAAAGCAGAGTGTGTTTCTTGTAAGGCGAGCTAGCATTTGTTTCCCAGTCCTAAATGGAGTTGAATCACATGCAGTTTCTGGTCCTATGAGCAAGGGTTGTCTTCTGGTAAGAAGAGTCACTATTGCGGTCCCATTGCCATACACAGTGCAAATAGCACTGGCGTCTGTACCCAGCATGTCCAGCGTACTGGACTGAAGAGGGTCTACTGTTCTTTTCAGTTTCCTAAGCAGAGTGGAACTAGATATGGCCCGTGTGTGTAGGAAGCACAGTTCTTTGTTCTGAGCAAGCTCACTGTTCGGAACCACTAGGAAACACAGTAGAGTAGAAGAGTGCTCTTTTCTCAAAAGCAGAGTGTGTTTCTTGTAAGGCGAACTAGCGTTTGTTTCCCAGTCCTAAATGGAGTTGAATCAAATGCAGTTTTTGGTCCTACGAGCAAGAGTTGTTTTCTGGTAAGAAGAGTGACTATTGTGCTCCCTTTGCCATACATAGTGCAAATATCCCTCTCGTCTGTTCCCAGCAAGTACAGTGTATTGGACTGAAGAGGAGCTACTGTTCCTGTCAGTTTCCTAAGCAGAGTTGAACTAGATATGGCCCGTGTGTGTAGGAAGCACAGTTCTTTTGTTCTCAGCAAGCTCACTGTTCTGGCCCTATAGGAAACACAGTAGAGTAGAAGAGTGCTCTTTTCTCAAAAGCAGAGTGTGTTTCTTGTAAGGCGAGCTAGCGTTTGTTTGCCAGTCCTAAAAGGAGTTGAATCAAATGCATTTTTTGGTCCTACGAGCAAGAGTTGTTTTCTGGTAAGAAGAGTCACTATTGCACTCCCATTGCTATACATAGTACAAATAACACTCGCGTCTGTTTCCAGCAAGTACAGTGTATTGGTCTGAAGAGGAGCTACTGTTCATGTCAGTTTCCTAAGAAAAGTTGAACTAGATAAGGCCCGTGTGTGTAGGAAGCACAGTTCTTTTGTTCTGAGCAAGCTCACTGTTCGAACCCCATAGGAAACACAGTAGAGAGAAGAGTGCTCTTTTCTCAAAAGCAGAGTGTGTTTCTTGTAAGGCGAGCTAGTATTTGTTTCCCAGTCCTAAAAGGAGTTGAATCAAATGCAGTTTTTGGTCCTACGTGCAAGAGTTGTTTTCTGGTAAGAAGAGTCACTATTGTGCTCCCATTGCCATACACAGTGCAAATAGCACTGGCGTCTGTACCCAGCATGTACAGTGTATTGGACTGAAGAGGATCTACTGTTCTTGTCAGTTTCCTAAGCAGAATTGAACTAGATATGGCCCGTGTGTGTAGGAAGCACAGTTCTTTTGTTCTGAGCAAGCTCACTGTTCTAGCCCTATAGGAAACACAGTAGAGTAGAAGAGTGCTCTTTTCTCAAAAGCAGAGTGTGTTTCTTGTAAGGCGAGCTAGCGTTTGTTTCCCAGTCCTAAATGTAGTTGAATCACATGCAGTTTCTGGTCCTACGAGCAAGAGTTTTTTCTGGTAATAAGAGTCACTATTGTGCTCCCATTGTCATACACAGGGCAAATAGCACTGGCCTCTGTTCTCAGCATGTACAGTGTATTGGACTGAAGGGGATCTACTGTTCTTGTCAGGTTCCTAAGCAGAGTTGAACTAGATATGGCCCATGTGTGTAGGAAGCACAGTTCTTTTGTACTCAGCAAGCTCACTGTTCTGGCCCTATAGGAAACACAGTAGAGTAGAAGAGTGCTCTATCCTCAAAATCAGAGTGCGTTTCTTGTAAGGCGAGCTAGCGTTTGTTTCCCAGTCCTAAATGGAGTTGAATCACATGCAGTTTCTGGTCATAGGAGCAAGAGTTGTTTTCTGGTAAGAAGAGTCACTATTGCGCTCCCATTGTCACACACAGGGCAAATAGCACTGGCGTCTGTTCCTAGCATGTACAGTCCATTGGACTGAAGAGGTTCTACTGCTCTTGTCAGTTTCCTAAGCAGAATTGAACAAGATATGGCCCATGTGTGTAGGAAGCACAGTTCTTTTGTTCTGAGCAAGCTCACTGTTTGGACCCCATAGGAAACACAGTAGAGTAGAAGAGTGCTCTTTTCTCAAAAGCAGAGTGTGTTTCTTGTAAGGCGAGCTAGCATTTGTTTCCCAGTCCTAAATGGAGTTGAATCACATGCAGTTTCTGGTCCTATGAGCAAGGGTTGTCTTCTGGTAAGAAGAGTCACTATTGCGGTCCCATTGCCATACACAGTGCAAATAGCACTGGCGTCTGTACCCAGCATGTCCAGCGTACTGGACTGAAGAGGGTCTACTGTTCTTTTCAGTTTCCTAAGCAGAGTGGAACTAGATATGGCCCGTGTGTGTAGGAAGCACAGTTCTTTGTTCTGAGCAAGCTCACTGTTCGGAACCACTAGGAAACACAGTAGAGTAGAAGAGTGCTCTTTTCTCAAAAGCAGAGTGTGTTTCTTGTAAGGCGAACTAGCGTTTGTTTCCCAGTCCTAAATGGAGTTGAATCAAATGCAGTTTTTGGTCCTACGAGCAAGAGTTGTTTTCTGGTAAGAAGAGTGACTATTGTGCTCCCTTTGCCATACATAGTGCAAATATCCCTCTCGTCTGTTCCCAGCAAGTACAGTGTATTGGACTGAAGAGGAGCTACTGTTCCTGTCAGTTTCCTAAGCAGAGTTGAACTAGATATGGCCCGTGTGTGTAGGAAGCACAGTTCTTTTGTTCTCAGCAAGCTCACTGTTCTGGCCCTATAGGAAACACAGTAGAGTAGAAGAGTGCTCTTTTCTCAAAAGCAGAGTGTGTTTCTTGTAAGGCGAGCTAGCGTTTGTTTGCCAGTCCTAAAAGGAGTTGAATCAAATGCATTTTTTGGTCCTACGAGCAAGAGTTGTTTTCTGGTAAGAAGAGTCACTATTGCACTCCCATTGCTATACATAGTACAAATAACACTCGCGTCTGTTTCCAGCAAGTACAGTGTATTGGTCTGAAGAGGAGCTACTGTTCATGTCAGTTTCCTAAGAAAAGTTGAACTAGATAAGGCCCGTGTGTGTAGGAAGCACAGTTCTTTTGTTCTGAGCAAGCTCACTGTTCGAACCCCATAGGAAACACAGTAGAGAGAAGAGTGCTCTTTTCTCAAAAGCAGAGTGTGTTTCTTGTAAGGCGAGCTAGTATTTGTTTCCCAGTCCTAAAAGGAGTTGAATCAAATGCAGTTTTTGGTCCTACGTGCAAGAGTTGTTTTCTGGTAAGAAGAGTCACTATTGTGCTCCCATTGCCATACACAGTGCAAATAGCACTGGCGTCTGTACCCAGCATGTACAGTGTATTGGACTGAAGAGGATCTACTGTTCTTGTCAGTTTCCTAAGCAGAATTGAACTAGATATGGCCCGTGTGTGTAGGAAGCACAGTTCTTTTGTTCTGAGCAAGCTCACTGTTCTAGCCCTATAGGAAACACAGTAGAGTAGAAGAGTGCTCTTTTCTCAAAAGCAGAGTGTGTTTCTTGTAAGGCGAGCTAGCGTTTGTTTCCCAGTCCTAAATGTAGTTGAATCACATGCAGTTTCTGGTCCTACGAGCAAGAGTTTTTTCTGGTAATAAGAGTCACTATTGTGCTCCCATTGTCATACACAGGGCAAATAGCACTGGCCTCTGTTCTCAGCATGTACAGTGTATTGGACTGAAGGGGATCTACTGTTCTTGTCAGGTTCCTAAGCAGAGTTGAACTAGATATGGCCCATGTGTGTAGGAAGCACAGTTCTTTTGTACTCAGCAAGCTCACTGTTCTGGCCCTATAGGAAACACAGTAGAGTAGAAGAGTGCTCTATCCTCAAAATCAGAGTGCGTTTCTTGTAAGGCGAGCTAGCGTTTGTTTCCCAGTCCTAAATGGAGTTGAATCACATGCAGTTTCTGGTCATAGGAGCAAGAGTTGTTTTCTGGTAAGAAGAGTCACTATTGCGCTCCCATTGTCACACACAGGGCAAATAGCACTGGCGTCTGTTCCTAGCATGTACAGTCCATTGGACTGAAGAGGTTCTACTGCTCTTGTCAGTTTCCTAAGCAGAATTGAACAAGATATGGCCCATGTGTGTAGGAAGCACAGTTCTTTTGTTCTGAGCAAGCTCACTGTTTGGACCCCATAGGAAACACAGTAGAGTAGAAGAGTGCTCTTTTCTCAAAAGCAGAGTGTGTTTCTTGTAAGGCGAGCTAGCATTTGTTTCCCAGTCCTAAATGGAGTTGAATCACATGCAGTTTCTGGTCCTATGAGCAAGGGTTGTCTTCTGGTAAGAAGAGTCACTATTGCGGTCCCATTGCCATACACAGTGCAAATAGCACTGGCGTCTGTACCCAGCATGTCCAGCGTACTGGACTGAAGAGGGTCTACTGTTCTTTTCAGTTTCCTAAGCAGAGTGGAACTAGATATGGCCCATGTGTGTAGGAAGCACAGTTCTTTGTTCTGAGCAAGCTCACTGTTCGGAACCACTAGGAAACACAGTAGAGTAGAAGAGTGCTCTTTTCTCAAAAGCAGAGTGTGTTTCTTGTAAGGCGAACTAGCGTTTGTTTCCCAGTCCTAAATGGAGTTGAATCAAATGCAGTTTTTGGTCCTACGAGCAAGAGTTGTTTTCTGGTAAGAAGAGTGACTATTGTGCTCCCTTTGCCATACATAGTGCAAATATCCCTCTCGTCTGTTCCCAGCAAGTACAGTGTATTGGACTGAAGAGGAGCTACTGTTCCTGTCAGTTTCCTAAGCAGAGTTGAACTAGATATGGCCCGTGTGTGTAGGAAGCACAGTTCTTTTGTTCTCAGCAAGCTCACTGTTCTGGCCCTATAGGAAACACAGTAGAGTAGAAGAGTGCTCTTTTCTCAAAAGCAGAGTGTGATTCTTGTAAGGCGAGCTAGCGTTTGTTTGCCAGTCCTAAAAGGAGTTGAATCAAATGCATTTTTTGGTCCTACGAGCAAGAGTTGTTTTCTGGTAAGAAGAGTCACTATTGCACTCCCATTGCTATACATAGTACAAATAACACTCGCGTCTGTTTCCAGCAAGTACAGTGTATTGGTCTGAAGAGGAGCTACTGTTCATGTCAGTTTCCTAAGAAAAGTTGAACTAGATAAGGCCCGTGTGTGTAGGAAGCACAGTTCTTTTGTTCTGAGCAAGCTCACTGTTCGAACCCCATAGGAAACACAGTAGAGAGAAGAGTGCTCTTTTCTCAAAAGCAGAGTGTGTTTCTTGTAAGGCGAGCTAGTATTTGTTTCCCAGTCCTAAAAGGAGTTGAATCAAATGCAGTTTTTGGTCCTACGTGCAAGAGTTGTTTTCTGGTAAGAAGAGTCACTATTGTGCTCCCATTGCCATACACAGTGCAAATAGCACTGGCGTCTGTACCCAGCATGTACAGTGTATTGGACTGAAGAGGATCTACTGTTCTTGTCAGTTTCCTAAGCAGAATTGAACTAGATATGGCCCGTGTGTGTAGGAAGCACAGTTCTTTTGTTCTGAGCAAGCTCACTGTTCTAGCCCTATAGGAAACACAGTAGAGTAGAAGAGTGCTCTTTTCTCAAAAGCAGAGTGTGTTTCTTGTAAGGCGAGCTAGCGTTTGTTTCCCAGTCCTAAATGTAGTTGAATCACATGCAGTTTCTGGTCCTACGAGCAAGAGTTTTTTCTGGTAATAAGAGTCACTATTGTGCTCCCATTGTCATACACAGGGCAAATAGCACTGGCCTCTGTTCTCAGCATGTACAGTGTATTGGACTGAAGGGGATCTACTGTTCTTGTCAGGTTCCTAAGCAGAGTTGAACTAGATATGGCCCATGTGTGTAGGAAGCACAGTTCTTTTGTACTCAGCAAGCTCACTGTTCTGGCCCTATAGGAAACACAGTAGAGTAGAAGAGTGCTCTATCCTCAAAATCAGAGTGCGTTTCTTGTAAGGCGAGCTAGCGTTTGTTTCCCAGTCCTAAATGGAGTTGAATCACATGCAGTTTCTGGTCATAGGAGCAAGAGTTGTTTTCTGGTAAGAAGAGTCACTATTGCGCTCCCATTGTCACACACAGGGCAAATAGCACTGGCGTCTGTTCCTAGCATGTACAGTTCATTGGACTGAAGAGGTTCTACTGCTCTTGTCAGTTTCCTAAGCAGAATTGAACAAGATATGGCCCATGTGTGTAGGAAGCACAGTTCTTTTGTTCTGAGCAAGCTCACATTTCGAACCCCTTAGGAAACACAGTAGAGTAGAAGAGTGCATTTTTCTCAAAAGCAGAGTGAGTTTCTTGTAAGGCGAGATAGCGTTTGTTTCCCAGTCCTAAATGGAGTTGAAATACACATGCAGTTTCTGGTCCTACGAGCAAGAGTTGTTTTCTCATAAGAAGAGTCACTATTGCGCTCCCTTTGCCATACACAGTGCAAATAGCCCTCGCGTCTGTTCCCAGCAAGTACAGTGTATTGGACTGAAGAGGAGCTACTGTTCATGTCAGTTTCCTAAGCAGAATTGAACTAGATATGGCCCGTGTGTGTAGGAAGCACAGTTCTTTTGTTCTGAGCAAGCTCACTGTTCTGGCCCTATAGGAAACACAGTAGAGTAGAAGAGTGCTCTTTTCTCAAAAGCAGAGTGTGTTTCTTGTAAGGCGCGGTAGCGTTTGTTTTCCAGTCCTAAATGGAGTTGAATCACATGCAGTTTCTGGTCCTACGAGCAAGAGTTTTTTCTGGTAATAATTGTCACTATTGCGCTCCCATTGTCATACACAGGGCAAATAGCACTGGCCTCTGTTCTCAGCATGTACAGTGTATTGGACTGAAGAGGATCTACTGTTCTTGTCAGGTTCCTAAGCAGAGTTGAACTAGATATGGTCCATGTGTGTAGGAAGCACAGTTCTTTTGTACTCAGCAAGCTCACTGTTCTGGCCCTATAGGAAACACAGTAGAGTAGAAGAGTGCTCTTTTCTCAAAAGCAGAGTGTGTTTCTTGTAAGGCGCGGTAGCGTTTGTTTTCCAGTCCTAAATGGAGTTGAATCACATGCAGTTTCTGGTCCTACGAGCAAGAGTTTTTTCTGGTAATAAGAGTCACTGTTGCGCTCCCATTGTCATACACAGGGCAAATAGCACTGGCCTCTGTTCTCAGCATGTACAGTGTATTGGACTGAAGAGGATCTACTGTTCTTGTCAGGTTCCTAGGCAGAGTTGAACTAGATATGGCCCATGTGTGTAGGAAGCACAGTTCTTTTGTACACAGCAAGCTCACTGTTCTGGCCCTATAGGAAACACAGTAGAGTAGCAGAGTGCTCTTTCCTCAAAAGCAGAGTGTGTTTCTTGTAAGGCGAGCTAGCGTTTGTTTCCCAGTCTTAAATGGTGTTGAATCACATGCAGTTTCCGTTCCTAAGAGCAAGAGTTGGTTTCTGGTAAGGAAAGTCACTATTGCGCTCCCATTGCCATACACAGTGCAAATAGCACTCGCGTCTGTTCCCAGCAAGTACAGTGTATTGGACTGAAGAGGAGCTACTGTTCTTGTCAGGTTCCTAAGCAGAGTTGAACTAGATATGTCCCGTGTGTAGGAAGCACAGTTCTGTTGTTCTCAGCAAGCTGACTGTTCGGACCCCTTAGGAAACACAGTAGAGTAGAAGAGTGCTCTTTTCTCAAAAGCCGAGTGTGTTTAGTGTAAGGCGACCTAGCGTTTGCTTCCCAGTCCTAAATGGAGTTGAATCACATGCAGTTTCTGGTCCTAAGAGCAAGAGTTGTTTTCTGGTAAGAAGAGTCAAAATTGCGCTCCCATTGCCATACACAGTGCAAATAGCACTCGCGTTTGCTCTCAGCAAGTACAGTGTATTGGATTGAAGAGGAGCCACTGTTCTTGTCAGTTTCCTAAGCAGACTTGAACTAGATATGGCCCGCGTGTGTAGGAAGCACAGTTCATTTGTTCTGAGCAAGCTCACTGTTCAGACCCCATAGGAAACACAGTAGAGTAGAAGAGTACTCTTTTCTCAGAAGCGGAGTGTGTTTCTTGTAAGGCGAGCTAGCTTTTGTTTCCCAGTCGTAAATGAAGTTGAATCACATGCAGTTTCTGGTCCTACGAGTAGAGTTGTTTTTTGGTAAGAAGAGTCACTCTTGTGCTCCCATTGCCATACACAGTGCAAATAGCACTTGCGTCTTTTCCAATCAAGTACAGTGTATTGGACTGAAGAGGAGATACTGTTCTTGTCAGTTTCCTGAGCAGAGTTGAACTAGATATGGCCCGTGTGTAAAGGAAGCAATGTACTTTTGTGTTGAGCAAGCTCACTTTCTGGCCCTATAGGAAACACAGTAGAGTAGAAGAGTGCTCTTTTCTCAAAAGCAGACTGTGTTTCTTGTAAGGCATAAGCAGAATTGAACTAGATACGGCCATGTGTGTAGGAAGCACAGTTCTTTTGTTCTGAGCAAGCTCACTGTTCTGGCCCTATAGGAAACACAGTAGAGTAGAAGAGTGCTCTTTTCTCAAAAGCAGAGTGTGTTTCTTGTAAGGCGAGATAGCGTTTGCTTCCCAGACCTAAATGGAGTTGAATCACATGCAGTTTCTGGTCCTACAAGCAAGAGTTGTTTTCTGGTAAGAAGAGTCACTATTGCGCTCGCATTGTCATACACAGGGCAAATAGCACTGGCGTCTGTTCCCAGCCTGTACAGTGTATTGGACTGAAGAGGATCTACTGTTCTTGTCAGTTTCCTCTGCAGAGTTGAACTAGATATGGCCCGTGTGTGTAGGAAGCACAGTTCATTTGTTCTGAGCAAGTTTACTGTGCGGACCCCATAGGAAACTCAGTGCTCTTTTCTCAAAAGCAGAGTGTGTTAGTTGTAAGGCGAGATAGCGTTTGCTTCAAAGACCTAAATGGAGTTGAATCACATGCAGTTTCTGGTCCTACAAGCAAGAGTTGTTTTCTGTTAAGAAGAGTCACTATTGCGCTCGCATTGTCATACACAGGGCAAATAGCACTGGCGTCTTTTCCCAGCATGTACAGTGTATTGGACTGAAGAGGATCTACTGTTCTTGTCAGTTTCCTACGCAGAGTTGAACTAGATATAGCCCGTGTGTGTAGGAAGCACAGTTCTTTTGTTCTGAGCAAGCTCACTCTTCTGGCCCTATAGGAAACACAGTAGAGTAGCAGAGTGCTCTTTACTCAAATGCAGAGTGTGTTTCTTGTAAGGCGAGCTAGTGTTTGTTTCCAAGTCCTAAATGGAGTTGAGTCACATGCAGTTTCTGGTCCTACGAGCAAGAGTTGTTTTCTCTTAAGAAGAGTCACTATTGCGTTCGCATTGTTATACACAGGGCAAATAGCACTGGCGTCTTTTCCCAGCATGTACAGTGTATTGCACTGAAGAGGATCTACTGTTCTTGTCAGTTTCCTAAGCAGAATTGAAATAGATATGGCCATGTGTGCAGGAAGTATAGTTCTTTTGTTCTGAGCAAGCTCACTGTTCGGACCCCATAGGAAATACAGTAGAGTAGAAGAGTGCTCTTTTCTCAAAAGCAGAGTGTGTTTCTTGTAAGTCGAGCTAGCGTTTGTTTCCCAGTCCTAAATGGAGTTGAATCACATGCAGTTTCTGGTCCTACGAGCAAGAGTTTTTTCTGGTAATAAGAGTCACTATTGTGCTCCCATTGTCATACACAGGGCAAATAGCACTGGCCTCTGTTCTCAGCATGTACAGTGTATTGGACTGAAGGGGATCTACTGTTCTTGTCAGGTTCCTAAGCAGAGTTGAACTAGATATGGCCCATGTGTGTAGGAAGCACAGTTCTTTTGTACTCAGCAAGCTCACTGTTCTGGCCCTATAGGAAACACAGTAGAGTAGAAGAGTGCTCTTTCCTCAAAATCAGAGTGCGTTTCTTGTAAGGCGAGCTAGCGTTTGTTTCCCAGTCCTAAATGGAGTTGAATCACATGCAGTTTCTGGTCATACGAGCAAGAGTTGTTTTCTGGTAAGAAGAGTCACTATTGCGCTCCCATTGTCACACACAGGGCATATAGCACAGGCGTCTGTTCCTAGCATGTACAGTCCATTGGACTGAAGAGGTTCTACTGTTCTTGTCAGTTTCCTAAGCAGAATTGAACAAGATATGCCCCGTGTGTGTAGGAAGCACAGTTCTTTTGTTCTGAGCAAGCTCACATTTCGAACCCCTTAGGAAACACAGTAGAGTAGAAGAGTGCATTTTTCTCAAAAGCAGAGTGTGTTTCTTGTAAGGCGAGATAGCGTTTGTTTCCCAGTCCTAAATGGAGTTGAAATACACATGCAGTTTCTGGTCCTACGAGCAAGAGTTGTTTTCTCATAAGAAGAGTCACTATTGCGCTCCCTTTGCCATACACAGTGCAAATAGCCCTCGCGTCTGTTCCCAGCAAGTACAGTGTATTGGACTGAAGAGGAGCTACTGTTCATGTCAGTTTCCTAAGCAGAATTGAACTAGATATGGCCCGTGTGTGTAGGAAGCACAGTTCTTTTGTTCTGAGCAAGCTCACTGTTCGGACCCCATAGGAAACACAGTAGAGTAGAAGAGTGCTCTTTTATCAAAAGCAGAGTGTGTTTCTTGTAAGGCGAGCTAGCGTTTGTTTCCCAGTCCTAAATGGAGTTGAAATAAATGCAGTTTTTGGTCCTACGAGCAAGAGTTGTTTTCTGGTAAGAAGAGTCACTATTGCGCTCCCATTGCCATACACAGTGCAAATAGCACTGGCCTCTGTTCTCAGCATGTACAGTGTATTGGACTGAAGAGGATCTACTGTTCTTATCAGGTTCCTAAGCAGAGTTGAACTAGATATGGCCCATGTGTGTAGGAAGCACAGTTCTTTTGTACTCAGCAAGCTCACTGTTCTGGCCCTATAGGAAACACAGTAGAGTAGAAGAGTGCTCTTTTCTCAAAAGCAGAGTGTGTTTTTTGTAAGGCACGGTAGCGTTTGTTTTCCAGTCCTAAATGGAGTTGAATCACATGCAGTTTCTGGTCCTATGAGCAAGAGTTTTTTCTGGTAATAAGAGTCACTATTGCGCTCCCATTGTCATACACAGGGCAAATAGCACTGGCCTCTGTTCTCAGCATGTACAGTGTATTGGACTGAAGAGGATCTACTGTTCTTGTCAGGTTCCTAAGCAGAGTTGAACTAGATATGGCCCATGTGTTTAGGAAGCACAGTTCTTCTGTACTCAGCAAGCTCACTGTTCTGGCCCTATAGGAAACACAGTAGAGTAGAAGAGTGCTCTTTTCTCAAAAGCAGAGTGTGTTTCTTGTAAGGTGTGGTAGCGTTTGTTTTCCAGTCCTAAATGGAGTTGAATCACATGCAGTTTCTGGTCCTACGAGCAAGAGTTTTTTCTGGTAATAAGAGTCACTATTGCGCTCCCATTGTCATACACAGGGCAAATAGCACTGGCCTCTGTTCTCAGCATTTACAGTGTATTGGACTGAAGAGGATCTACTGTTCTTGTCAGGTTCCTAAGCAGAGTTGAACTAGATATGGCCCATGTGTGTAGGAAGCACAGTTCTTTTGTACTCAGCAAGCTCACTGTTCTGGCCCTATAGGAAACACAGTAGAGTAGCAGATTGCTCTTTCCTCAAAAGCAGAGTGTGTTTCTTGTAAGGCGAGCTAGCGTTTGTTTCCCAGTCTTAAATGGTGTTGAATCACATGCAGTTTCCGTTCCTACGAGCAAGAGTTGGTTTCTGGTAAGGAAAGTCACTATTGCGCTCCCATTGCCATACACAGTGCAAATAGCACTCGCGTCTGTTCCCAGCAAGTACAGTGTATTGGACTGAAGAGGAGCTACTGTTCTTGTCAGGTTCCTAAGCAGAGTTGAACTAGTTATGTCCCGTGTGTAGGAAGCACAGTTCTGTTGTTCTCAGCAAGCTCACTGTTCTGGCCCTATAGGAAACACAGTAGAGTAGAAGAGTGCATTTTTCTCAAAAGCAGAGTGTGTTTCTTGTAAGGCGAGATAGCGTTTGTTTCCCAGTCCTAAATGGAGTTGAAATACACATGCAGTTTCTGGTCCTACGAGCAAGAGTTGTTTTCTCATAAGAAGAGTCACTATTGCGCTCCCTTTGCCATACACAGTGCAAATAGCACTGGCCTCTGTTCTCAGCATGTACAGTGTATTTGACTGAAGAGGATCTACTGTTCTTGTCAGGTTCCTAAGCAGAGTTGAACTAGATATGGCCCATGTGTGTAGGAAGCACAGTTCTTTTGTACTCAGCAAGCTCACTGTTCTGGCCCTATAGGAAACACAGTAGAGTAGAAGAGTGCTCTTTCCTCAAAATAAGAGTGCGTTTCTTGTAAGGCGAGCTAGCGTTTGTTTCCCAGTCCTAAATGGAGTTGAATCACATGCAGTTTCTGGTCATACAAGCAAGAGTTGTTTTCTGGTAAGAAGAGTCACTATTGCGCTCCCATTGTCACACACAGGGCAAATAGCACTGGCGTCTGTTCCTAGCATGTACAGTCCATTGGACTGAAGAGGATCTACTGTTCTTGTCAGTTTCCTAAGCGGAATTGAACAAGATATGGCCCGTGTGTGTAGGAAGCACAGTTCTTTTGTTCTGAGCAAGCTGACTGTTCGGACCCCATAGGAAACACAGTAGAGTAGAAGAGTGCTCTTTTCTCAAAAGCCGAGTGTGTTTAGTGTAAGGCGACCTAGCGTTTGCTTCCCAGTCCTAAATGGAGTTGAATCACATGCAGTTTCTGGTCCTAAGAGCAAGAGTTGTTTTCTGGTAAGAAGAGTCAAAATTGCGCTCCCATTGCCATACACAGTGCAAATAGCACTCGCGTTTGCTCTCAGCAAGTACAGTGTATTGGATTGAAGAGGAGCCACTGTTCTTGTCAGTTTCCTAAGCAGACTTGAACTAGATATGGCCCGCGTGTGTAGGAAACACAGTTCATTTGTTCTGAGCAAGCTCACTGTTCAGACCCCATAGGAAACACAGTAGAGTAGAAGAGTACTCTTTTCTCATAAGCAGAGTGTGTTTCTTGTAAGGCGAGCTAGCTTTTGTTTCCCAGTCGTAAATGAAGTTGAATCACATGCAGTTTCTGGTCCTACGAGTAGAGTTCTTTTTGGTAAGAAGAGTCACTCTTGTGCTCCCATTGCCATACACAGTGCAAATAGCACTTGCGTCTTTTCCAATCAAGTACAGTGTATTGGACTGAAGAGGAGATACTGTTCTTGTCAGTTTCCTGAGCAGAGTTGAACTAGATATGGCCCGTGTGTATAGGAAGCACAGTACTTTTGTGTTGAGCAAGCTCACTTTCTGGCCCTATAGGAAACACAGTAGAGTAGAAGAGTGCTCTTTTCTCAAAAGCAGACTGTGTTTCTTGTAAGGCATAAGCAGAATTGAACTAGATACGGCCATGTGTGTAGGAAGCACAGTTCTTTTGTTCTGAGCAAGCTCACTGTTCTGGCCCTATAGGAAACACAGTAGAGTAGAAGAGTGCTCTTTTCTCAAAAGCAGATTGTGTTTCTTGTAAGGCGAGATAGCATTTGCTTCCCAGACCTAAATGGAGTTGAATCACATGCAGTTTCTGGTCCTACAAGCAAGAGTTGTTTTCTGGTAAGAAGAGTCACTATTGCGCTCGCATTGTCATACACAGGGCAAATAGCACTGGCGTCTGTTCCCAGCCTGTACAGTGTATTGGACTGAAGAGGATCTACTGTTCTTGTCAGTTTCCTCTGCAGAGTTGAACTAGATATGGCCCGTGTGTGTAGGAAGCACAGTTCATTTGTTCTGAGCAAGCTTACTGTGCGGACCCCATAGGAAACTCAGTGCTCTTTTCTCAAAAGCAGAGTGTGTTAGTTGTAAGGCGAGATAGCGTTTGCTTCAAAGACCTAAATGGAGTTGAATCACATGCAGTTTCTGGTCCTACAAGCAAGAGTTGTTTTCTGTTAAGAAGAGTCACTATTGCGCTCCCATTGTCATACACAGGGCAAATAGCACTGGCGTCTTTTCCCAGCATGTACAGTGTATTGGACTGAAGAGGATCTACTGTTCTTGTCAGTTTCCTACGCAGAGTTGAACTAGATATAGCCCGTGTGTGTAGGAAGCACAGTTCTTTTGTTCTGAGCAAGCTCACTCTTCTGGCCCTATAGGAAACACAGTAGAGTAGCAGAGTGCTCTTTACTCAAATGCAGAGTGTGTTTCTTGTAAGGCGAGCTAGTGTTTGTTTCCAAGTCCTAAATGGAGTTGAGTCACATGCAGTTTCTGGTCCTACGAGCAAGAGTTGTTTTCTGTTAAGAAGAGTCACTATTGCGTTCGCATTGTATTACACAGGGCAAATAGCACTGGCGTCTTTTCCCAGCATGTACAGTGTATTGCACTGAAGAGGATCTACTGTTCTTGTCAGGTTCCTAAGCAGAGTTGAACTAGATATGGCCCATGTGTGTAGGAAGCACAGTTCTTTTGTACTCAGCAAGCTCACTGTTCTGGCCCTATAGGAAACACAGTAGAGTAGCAGATTGCTCTTTCCTCAAAAGCAGAGTGTGTTTCTTGTAAGGCGAGCTAGCGTTTTTTTCACAGTCTTAAATGGTGTTGAATCACATGCAGTTTCCGTTCCTACGAGCAAGAGTTGGTTTCTGGTAAGGAAAGTCACTATTGCGCTCCCATTGCCATACACAGTGCAAATAGCACTCGCGTCTGTTCCCAGCAAGTACAGTGTATTGGACTGAAGAGGAGCTACTGTTCTTGTCAGGTTCCTAAGCAGAGTTGAACTAGATATGTCCCGTGTGTAGGAAGCACAGTTCTGTTGTTCTCAGCAAGCTCACTGTTCTGGCCCTATAGGAAACACAGTAGAGTAGAAGAGTGCATTTTTCTCAAAAGCAGAGTGTGTTTCTTGTAAGGCGAGATAGCGTTTGTTTCCCAGTTTTAAATGGAGTTGAAATACACATGCAGTTTCTGGTCCTACGAGCAAGAGTTGTTTTCTCATAAGAAGAGTCACTATTGCGCTCCCTTTGCCATACACAGTGCAAATAGCACTGGCCTCTGTTCTCAGCATGTACAGTGTATTTGACTGAAGAGGATCTACTGTTCTTGTCAGGTTCCTAAGCAGAGTTGAACTAGATATGGCCCATGTGTGTAGGAAGCACAGTTCTTTTGTACTCAGCAAGCTCACTGTTCTGGCCCTATAGGAAACACAGTAGAGTAGAAGAGTGCTCTTTCCTCAAAATCAGAGTGCGTTTCTTGTAAGGTGAGCTAGCGTTTGTTTCCCAGTCCTAAATGGAGTTGAATCACATGCAGTTTCTTGTCATACGAGCAAGAGTTGTTTTCTGGTAAGAAGAGTCACTATTGCGCTCCCATTGTCACACACAGGGCAAATAGCACTGGCGTCTGTTCCTAGCAGGTACAGTCCATTGGACTGAAGAGGTTCTACTGTTCTTGTCAGTTTCCTAAGCAGAATTGAACAAGATATGGCCCGTGTGTGTAGGAAACACAGTTCTTTTGTTCTGAGCAAGCTGACTCTTCGGACCCCATAGGAAACACAGTAGAGTAGAAGAGTGCTCTTTTCTCAAAAGCCGAGTGTGTTTAGTGTAAGGCGACCTAGCGTTTGCTTCCCAGTCCTAAATGGAGTTGAATCACATGCAGTTTCTGGTCCTAAGAGCAAGAGTTGTTTTCTGGTAAGAAGAGTCAAAATTGCGCTCCCATTGCCATACACAGTGCAAATAGCACTCGCGTTTGCTCTCAGCAAGTACAGTGTATTGGATTGAAGAGGAGCCACTGTTCTTGTCAGTTTCCTAAGCAGACTTGAACTAGATATGGCCCGCGTGTGTAGGAAGCACAGTTCATTTGTTCTGAGCAAGCTCACTGTTCAGACCCCATAGGAAACACAGTAGAGTAGAAGAGTACTCTTTTCTCAGAAGCCGAGTGTGTTTCTTGTAAGGCGAGCTAGCTTTTGTTTCCCAGTCGTAAATGAAGTTGAATCACATGCAGTTTCTGGTCCTACGAGTAGAGTTGTTTTTTGGTAAGAAGAGTCACTCTTGTGCTCCCATTGCCATACACAGTGCAAATAGCACTTGCGTCTTTTCCAATCAAGTACAGTGTATTGGACTGAAGAGGAGATACTGTTCTTGTCAGTTTCCTGAGCAGAGTTGAACTAGATATGGCCCGTGTGTATAGGAAGCACAGTACTTTTGTGTTGAGCAAGCTCACTTTCTGGCCCTATAGGAAACACAGTAGAGTAGAAGAGTGCTCTTTTCTCAAAAGCAGACTGTGTTTCTTGTAAGGCATAAGCAGAATTGAACTAGATACGGCCATGTGTGTAGGAAGCACAGTTCTTTTGTTCTGAGCAAGCTCACTGTTCTGGCCCTATAGGAAACACAGTAGAGTAGAAGAGTGCTCTTTTCTCAAAAGCAGAGTGTGTTTCTTGTAAGGCGAGCTAGCGTTTGTTTCCCAGTACTAAATTGAGTTGAATCACATGCAGTTTCTGGTCCTACGAGCAAGAGTTGTTTTCTGGTAAGAAGAGATACTATTGCGCTCCCATTGCCATACACAGTGCAAATAGCACTGGCGTCTGTACCCAGCATGTACAGCGTATTGGACTGAAGAGGCTCTACTGTTCTTTTCAGTTTCCTAAGCAGAGTTGAACTAGATATGGCCTGTGTGTGTAGGAAGCACAGTTCTTTTGTTCTGAGCAAGCTCACTGTTCGAACCCCATAGGAAACACAGTAGAGTAGAAGAGTGCATTTTTCTCAAAAGCAAAGTGTGTTTCTTGTAAGGCGAGCTACCGTTTGTTTCCCAGTCCTAAATGGAGTTGAAATACACATGCAGTTTCTGGTCCTACGAGCAAGAGTTGTTTTCTGGTATGAAGAATCACTATTGTGCTCCCTTTGCCATACACATTGCAAATAGCCCTCGCGTCTGCTCCCAGCAAGTACAGTGTATTGGACTAAAGAGGAGCTACTGTTCTTGTCAGTTTCCTAAGCAGAGTTGAACTAGATATGGCCCATGTGTGTAGGAAGCACAGTTCAATTGTACTCAGCAAGCTCACTGTTCTGGCCCTATAGGAATCACAGTAGAGTAGAAGAGTGCTCTTTCCTCAAAAGCAGAGTGTGTTTTTGTAAGGCGAGCTAGCGTTTGTTTTGCAGTCCTAAATGGAGTTGAATCACATTCAGTTTCCGTTCCTATGAGCAAGAGTTGTTTTCTGGTAAGGAAAGTCACTATTGCGCTCCCATTGCCATACACAGTGCAAATAGCACTCGCGTCTGTTCCCAGCAAGTACAGTGTATTGGACTGAAGAGGATCTACTGTTCTTGTCAGTTTCCTAAGCAGAATTTAACTAGATTTGGCCCGTGTGTGTAGGAAGCACAGTTCTTTTGTTCTGAGCAAGCCCACTGTTTGGAGCCCATAGGAAACACAGTAGAGTAAAAGACTGTTCTTTTCTCAAAAGCAGAGTGTGTTTCTTGCAAGGCGAGCTAGCATTTGTTTCCCAGTGCTAAATGGAGTTGAATCACATGCAGTTTCTGGTCCTACGCGCAAGAGTTGTTTTCTGGTAAGAAGAGTCTCTATTGCGCTCCCATTGCCATACACAGTGCAAATAGCACTGGCGTCTGTACCCAGCATGTACAGCGTATTGGACTGAAGAGGATCTACTGTTCTTTTCTGTTTTCTAAGCAGAGTTGAACTAGATATGGCCCGTGTGTGTAGGAAGCACAGTTCTTTTGTTCTGAGCAAGCTCACTGTTCGAACCCCATAGGAAACACAGTAGAGTAGAAGAGTGCTCTTTTCTCAAAAGCAGAGTGTGTTTCTTGTAAGGCGAGCTAGCGTTTGGTTCCCAGTCCTAAATGGAGTTGAATCACATGCAGTTTCTGGTCCTATGAGCAAGAGTTTTTTCTGGTAATAAGAGTCACTATTGCGCTCCCATTGTCATACTCAGGGCAAATAGCACTGGCCTCTGTTCCCAGGATGTACATTGTATTGGACTGAAGAAGATCTACTGTTCTTGTCAGGTTCCTAAGCAGAGTTGAACTAGATATGGCCCATGTGTGTAGGAAGCACAGTTCTTTTGTACTCAGCAAGCACACTGTTCTGGCCCTATAGGAAACACTGTAGAGTAGAAGAGTGCTCTTTCCTCAAAAGCAGAGTGTGTTTCTTGTAAGGCGAGCTAGCGTTTGGTTCCCAGTCCTAAATGGAGTTGAATCACATGCAGTTTCTGGTCCTATGAGCAAGAGATGTTTTCTGGTAAGAAGAGTCACTATTGCGCTCCCATTGCCATACACAGTGCAAATATCACTGGCGTCTGTACCCAGCATGTAAAGCTTATTGGACTGAAGAGGATCTACTGTTCTTTTCAGTTTCCTAAGCAGAGTTGAACTAGATATGGCCCGTGTGTGTAGGAAGCACATCTCTTTTGTTCTGAGCAAGCTCACTGTTCGAACCCCATAGGAAACACAGTAGAGTAGAAGAGTGCTCTTTCCTCAAAAGCAGAGTGTGTTTCTTGTAAGGCGAGCTAGCGTTTGTTTCCCAGTCCTAAATGGAGTTGAATCACATGCAGTTTCTGGTCCTACGAGCAAGAGTTGTTTTCTGGTAAGAAGAGTCACTATTGTGCTCCCATTGTCACACACAGGGCAAATAGCACTGGCGTATGTTCCCAGCATGTACAGTGTATTGGACTGAAGAGGAGCTACTGTTCTAGTCAGGTTCCTAAGCAGAGTTGAACCAGATATGGCCCATGTGTGTAGGAAGCACAGTTCTTTTTTACTCAGCAAGCTCACTGTTCTGACACTATAGGAAACACAGTAGAGAAGAAGAGTGTTCTTTCCTCAAAAGCAGAGTGTGTTTCTTGTAAGGCGAGCTATCGTTTGTTTCCCACTCCAAAATGGAGTGGAATCACATGCAGTTTCCGTTCCTACGAGCAAGAGTTGTTTTCTGGTTAGGAAAGTCACTATTGCGCTCCCATTGCCATACACAGTGCAAGTACCACTGGCGTCTGTACCCAGCATGTACAGTGTATTGGAATGAAGAGGATCTACTGTTCTTGTCAGATTCCTAAGCAGAGTTGAACTAGATATGGCCTGTGTGTGTAGGAAGCACAGTTCTTTTGTTCTGAGCAAGCTCACTGTTCGGACCCCATAGGAAAAACAGTAGAGTAGAAGAGTGCTCTTTTCTCAAAAGCAGAGTGTGTTTCTTGTAAGGCGAGCTAGCGTTTGTTTCCCAGTCCTAAATGGAGTTGAATCACATGCAGTTTCTGGTCCTACGAGCAAGAGTTGTTTTCTGGTAAGAAAAGTCACTATTGTGCTCCCATTGCCATACACAGTGCAAATAGCACTGGCGTCTGTACCCAGCATGTACAGTATATTGGACTGAAGAGGATCTACTGGTCTTGTCAGTTTCCTAAGCAGAATTGAACTAGATATGGCCCGTGTGTGTAGGAAGCACAGTTCTTTTGTTCTAAGCAAGCTCACATTTCGAACCCCATAGAAAACACAGTAGAGTAGAAGAGTGCATTTTTCTCAAAAGCAGAGTGTGTTTCTTGTAAGGTGAGCTAGCGTTTGTTTCCGAGACCTAAATGGAGTTGAAATACACATGCAGTTTCTGGTCCTACGAGCAAGAGTTGTTTTCTGGTAAGAAGAGTCACTATTGCGCTCCCTTTGCCTTACATAATGCAAATAGCCCTCGCGTCTGTTCCCAGCAAGTACAGTGTATTGGACTGAAGAGGAGCTACTGTTCTTGTCAGTTTCCTAAGCAGAGTTGAACTAGATATGGTCCATGTGTGTAGGAAGCACAGTTCTTTTGTTCTGAGCAAGCTCACTGTTCTGGCCCTATAGGAAACACAGTAGAGTAGACGAGTGCTCTTTCCTCAAAAGCAGAGTGTGTTTTTGTAAGGTGAGCTAGCGTTTTTTTCGCAGTCCTAAGTGGAGTTGAATCACATGCAGTTTCCGTTCCTACGAGCAAGAGTTGTTTTCTGGAAAGGAAGGTCACTATTGTGCTCCCATTGCCATACACAGTGCAAATAGCACTGGCGTCTGTACCCAGCATATACAGTGTATTGGACTGAAGAGGATCTACTGTTCTTGTCAGTTTCCTAACCAGAATTGAACTAGATATGGCCCGTGTGTGTAGGAAGCACAGTTCTTTTGTTCTGAGCAAGCTCACTGTTTGGACCCCATAGGAAACACAGTAGAGTAGACGAGTGCCTTTTTCTCAAAAGCAGATTGTGTTTCTTGTAAGGCGAGATAGCGTTTGTTTCCCAGTCCTAAATGGAGTTGAATCACATGCAGTTTCTGGTCCTACGAGCAAGAGTTGTTTTCTGGTAAGAAGAGTCACTATTGTGCTCCCATTGCCCATACACAGTGCAAATAGCACTGGCGTCTGTTCCCAGCATGTACAGTGTATTGGACTGAAGAGGATCTACTGTTCTTGTCAGTTTCCTAAGAAGAATTGAACTAGATATGGCCGTGTGTGTAGGAAGCACAGTTCTTTTGTTCTGAGCAAGCTCCATGTTCTGGCCCTATAGGAAACACAGTAGAGTAGAAGGGTGCTCTTTTCTCAAAAGCAGAGTGTGTTTCTTGCAAGTCGAGCTAGCGTTTGTTTCCCAGTACTAAATGGAGTTGAATCACATGCAGTTTCTGGTCCTACGAGCAAGAAATTTTTCCGGTAATAAGAGTCACTATTGTGCTCCCATTGCCATACACAGTGCAAATAGCACTCGCGTCTGTTCTCAGCAAGTACAGTGTATTGGACTGAAGAGGAGCTACTGTTCTTGTCAGTTTCCTAAGCAGAATTGAACTAGATATGGCCCGTGTGTGTAGGAAGCACAGTTCTTTTGTTCTGAGCAAGCTCACTGTTTGGACCCCATTTGAAACACAGTAGAGTAGAAGAGTGCTCTTTTCTCAAAAGCAGAGTGTGTTTCTTGTAAGGTGAGCTAGCGTTTGTTTCCCAGTCCTAAATGGAGTTGAACCACATGCAATTTCTGGTCCTATGAGCAAGGGTTGTTTTCTGGTAAGAAGAGTCACTATTGCGCTCCCTTTGCCATACACAGTGCAAATAGCACTGGCGTCTGTACCCAGCATGTACAGCGTATTGGACAGAAGAGGATGTACTGTTCTTTTCAGTTTCCTAAGCAGAGTTGAACTAGATATGGCCTGTGTGTGTAGGAAGCACAGTTCTTTTGTTCTGAGCAAGCTCACTGTTCGAACCCCATAGGAAACACAGTAGAGTAGAAAAGTGCTCTTTTTCAAACTAGAGTATGTTTCTTGTAAGGCGAGCTAGCCTTTGTTTCCCAGTTATAAAATGGAGTTGAATCAAATGCAGTTTTTGGTCCTACGAGCAAGAGATGTTTTCTGGTAAGAAGAGTCACTATTGCGCTCCCATTGTCATACTCAGGGCAAATAGCACTGGCCTCTGTTCCCAGGATGTACATTGTATTGGACTGAAGAGGAGCTACTGTTCTTGTCAGTTTCCTAAGCAGAGTTGAACTAGATATGGCCCGTGTGTGTAGGAAGCACAGTTCTTTTGTTCTCAGCAAGCTCACTGTTCGGACCCCATAGAAAACACAGTAGAGTAGACGAGTGCTCTTTTCTCAAAAGCAGAGTGTGTTTCTTGTAAGGCGAGCTAGCGTTTGTTTCCCAGTCCTAAATGGAGTTGAATCAAACGCAATTTTTGGTCCTACGAGCAAGAGTTGTTTTCTGGTAATAAGAGTCACTATTGTACTCCCATTGCCATACATAGTACAAATAACACTCGCGTCTGTTTCCAGCAAGTACAGTGTATTGGTCTGAAGAGGAGCTACTGTTCATGTCAGTTTCCTAAGCAAAGTTGAACTAAATAAGGCCCGTGTGTGTAGGAAGCACAGTTCTTTTGTTCTGAGCAAGCTCACTGTTCGAACCCCATAGGAAACACAGTAGAGAGAAGAGTTTTCTTTTCTCAAAAGCAGAGTGTGTTTTCTGTAAGGCGAGCTAGCGTTTGTTTCCCAGTCCTAAATGGAGTTGAAATACACATGCAGTTTCTGGTCTTACGAGCAAGAGTTGTTTTCTGGTTAGAAGAGTCACTATTGCGCTCCCATTGTCATACTCAGGGCAAATAGCACTGGCCTCTGTTTCCAGGATGTACAGTGTATTGGACTGAAGAAGATCTATTGTTCTTGTCAGGTTCCTAAGCAGAGTTGAACTAGATATGGCACATGTGTGTAGGAAGCACAGTTCTTTTGTACTCAGCAAGCTCACTGTTATGGCCTTATAGGAAACACAGTAGAGTAGAATAGTGCTCTTTCCTCAAAAGCAGAGTGTGTTTCTTGTAAGGCGAGCTAGTGTTTGTTTTCCAGTCCTAAATGGATTTGAATCACATGCAGTTTCCGTTCCTACGAGCAAGAGTTGTTTTCTGTTAAGGAAAGTCACTATTGTGCTCCCATTGCCATACACAGTGCAAAAAGCACTCGCGTCTGTTCCCAGCAAGTACAGTGTATTGGACTGAAGAGGAGCTACTGTTCTTTTCAGTTTCCTAAGCAGAATTGAACTAGATATGGCCCGTGTGTGTAGGAAGCACAGTTCTTTTGTTGTGAGCAAGCTCACTGTTTGGACCCCATAGGAAACACAGTAGAGTAGAAGAGTGCTCTTTTCTCAAAAGCAGAGTGTGTTTCCTGTAAGGCGAGCTAGCGTTTGTTTCCCAGTACTAAATTGAGTTGAATCACATGCAGTTTCTGGTCCTACGAGCAAGAGTTGTTTTCTAGTAAGAAGAGATACTATTGCGCTCCCATTGCCATACACAGTGCAAATAGCACTGGCGTCTGTACCCAGCATGTACAGCGTATTGGACTGAAGAGGCTCTACTGTTCTTTTCAGTTTCCTAAGCAGAGTTGAACTAGATATGGCCTGTGTGTGTAGGAAGCACAGTTCTTTTGTTCTGAGCAAGCTCACTGTTCGAACCCCATAGGAAACACAGTAGAGTAGAAGAGTGCATTTTTCTCAAAAGCAAAGTGTGTTTCTTGTAAGGCGAGCTAGCGTTTGTTTCCCAGTCCTAAATGGAGTTGAAATACACATGCAGTTTCTGGTCCTACGAGCAAGGGTTGTTTTCTGGTAAGAAGAGTCACTATTGCGCTCCCTTTGCCATACATAGTGCAAATAGCCCTCTCGTCTGTTCCCAGCAAGTACAGTGTATTGGACTGAAGAGGAGCTACTGTTCTTGTCAGTTTCCTAAGCAGAGTTGAACTAGATATGGCCCGTGTGTGTAGGAAGCACAGTTCTTTTGTTCTCAGCAAGCTCACTGTTCAGACCCCATAGAAAACACAGTAGAGTAGAAGAGTGTTCTTTTCTCAAAAGCAGAGTGTGTTTCTTGTAAGGCGAGCTAGCGTTTGTTTCCCAGTCCTAAATGGAGTTGAATCAAATGCAGTTTTTGGTCCTACGAGCAAGAGTTGTTTTCTGGTAAGAAGAGTCACTATTGTGCTCCCATTGTCATACATAGTACAAATAACACTCGCGTCTGTTTCCAGCAAGTACAGTGTATTGGTCTGAAGAGGAGCTACTGTTCATGTCAGTTTCCTAAGCAAAGTTGAACTACATAAGGCCCGTTTGTGTAGGAAGCACAGTTCTTTTGTTCTGAGCAAGCTCACTGTTCGAACCCCATAGGAAACACAGTAGAAAGAAGAGTGCTCTTTTCTCAAAAGCAGAGTGTGTTTCTTGTAAGGCGAGCTACCGTTTGTTTCCCAGTCCTAAATGGAGTTGAAATACACATGCAGTTTCTGGTCCTACCTGCAAGAGTTGTTTTCTGGTTAGAAGAGTCACTATTGCGCTCCCTTTGCCATACACAATGCAAATAGCCCTCGCGTCTGTTCCCAGCAAGTACAGTGTATTGGACTGAAGAGGAGCTATTGTTCTTGTCAGTTTCCTAAGCAGAATTGAACTAGATTTGGCCCGTGTGTGTAGGAAGCACAGTTCTTTTGTTCTGAGCAAGCTCACTGTTTGGAGCCCATAGGAAACACAGTAGAGTAAAAGAGTGCTCTTTTCTCAAAAGCAGAGAGTGTTTCTTGTAAGGCGAGCTAGCGTTTGTTTCCCAGTCCTAAATGGAGTTGAAATACACATGCAGTTTCTGGTCTTACGAGCAAGAGTTGTTTTCTGGTAAGAAGAGTCACTATTGCGCTCCCATTGTCATACTCAGGGCAAATAGCACTGGCCTCTGTTTCCAGGATGTACAGTGTATTGGACTGAAGAAGATCTATTGTTCTTGTCAGGTTAATAAGCAGAGTTGAACTAGATATGGCACATGTGTGTAGGAAGCACAGTTCTTTTGTACTCAGCAAGCTCACTGTTATGGCCTTATAGGAAACACAGTAGAGTAGAATAGTGCTCTTTCCTCAAAAGCAGAGTGTGTTTCTTGTAAGGCGAGCTAGTGTTTGTTTTCCAGTCCTAAATGGATTTGAATCACATGCAGTTTCCGTTCCTACGAGCAAGAGTTGTTTTCTGTTAAGGAAAGTCACTATTGTGCTCCCATTGCCATACACAGTGCAAAAAGCACTCGCGTCTGTTCCCAGCAAGTACAGTGTATTGGACTGAAGAGGAGCTACTGTTCTTTTCAGTTTCCTAAGCAGAATTGAACTAGATATGGCCCGTGTGTGTAGGAAGCACAGTTCTTTTGTTGTGAGCAAGCTCACTGTTTGGACCCCATAGGAAACACAGTAGAGTAGAAGAGTGCTCTTTTCTCAAAAGCAGAGTGTGTTTCCTGTAAGGCGAGCTAGCGTTTGTTTCCCAGTACTAAATTGAGTTGAATCACATGCAGTTTCTGGTCCTACGAGCAAGAGTTGTTTTCTAGTAAGAAGAGATACTATTGCGCTCCCATTGCCATACACAGTGCAAATAGCACTGGCGTCTGTACCCAGCATGTACAGCGTATTGGACTGAAGAGGCTCTACTGTTCTTTTCAGTTTCCTAAGCAGAGTTGAACTAGATATGGCCTGTGTGTGTAGGAAGCACAGTTCTTTTGTTCTGAGCAAGCTCACTGTTCGAACCCCATAGGAAACACAGTAGAGTAGAAGAGTGCATTTTTCTCAAAAGCAAAGTGTGTTTCTTGTAAGGGGAGCTAGCGTTTGTTTCCCAGTCCTAAATGGAGTTGAAATACACATGCAGTTTCTGGTCCTACGAGCAAGGGTTGTTTTCTGGTAAGAAGAGTCACTATTGCGCTCCCTTTGCCATACATAGTGCAAATAGCCCTCTCGTCTGTTCCCAGCAAGTACAGTGTATTGGACTGAAGAGGAGCTACTGTTCTTGTCAGTTTCCTAAGCAGAGTTGAACTAGATATGGCCCGTGTGTGTAGGAAGCACAGTTCTTTTGTTCTCAGCAAGCTCACTGTTCAGACCCCATAGAAAACACAGTAGAGTAGAAGAGTGTTCTTTTCTCAAAAGCAGAGTGTGTTTCTTGTAAGGCGAGCTAGCGTTTGTTTCCCAGTCCTAAATGGAGTTGAATCAAATGCAGTTTTTGGTCCTACGAGCAAGAGTTGTTTTCTGGTAAGAAGAGTCACTATTGTGCTCCCATTGTCATACATAGTACAAATAACACTCGCGTCTGTTTCCAGCAAGTACAGTGTATTGGTCTGAAGAGGAGCTACTGTTCATGTCAGTTTCCTAAGCAAAGTTGAACTACATAAGGCCCGTTTGTGTAGGAAGCACAGTTCTTTTGTTCTGAGCAAGCTCACTGTTCGAACCCCATAGGAAACACAGTAGAAAGAAGAGTGCTCTTTTCTCAAAAGCAGAGTGTGTTTCTTGTAAGGCGAGCTACCGTTTGTTTCCCAGTCCTAAATGGAGTTGAAATACACATGCAGTTTCTGGTCCTACCTGCAAGAGTTGTTTTCTGGTTAGAAGAGTCACTATTGCGCTCCCTTTGCCATACACAATGCAAATAGCCCTCGCGTCTGTTCCCAGCAAGTACAGTGTATTGGACTGAAGAGGAGCTACTGTTCTTGTCAGTTTCCTAAGCAGAATTGAACTAGATTTGGCCCGTGTGTGTAGGAAGCACAGTTCTTTTGTTCTGAGCAAGCTCACTGTTTGGAGCCCATAGGAAACACAGTAGAGTAAAAGAGTGCTCTTTTCTCAAAAGCAGAGAGTGTTTCTTGTAAGGCGAGCTAGCGTTTGTTTCCCAGTCCTAAATGGAGTTGAAATACACATGCAGTTTCTGGTCCTACGAGCAAGAGTTGTTTTCTGGTATGAAGAATCACTATTGCGCTCCCTTTGCCATACACAGTGCAAATAGCCCTCGCGTCTGTTCCCAGCAAGTACAGTGTATTGGACTAAAGAGGAGCTACTGTTCTTGTCAGTTTCCTAAGCAGAGTTGAACTAGATATGGCCCATGTGTGTAGGAAGCACAGTTCATTTGTACTCAGCAAGCTCACTGTTCTGGCCCTATAGGAATCACAGTAGAGTAGAAGAGTGCTCTTTCCTCAAAAGCAGAGTGTGTTTTTGTAAGGCGAGCTAGCGTTTGTTTTGCAGTCCTAAATGGAGTTGAATCACATTCAGTTTCCGTTCCTATGAGCAAGAGTTGTTTTCTGGTAAGGAAAGTCACTATTGCGCTCCCATTGCCATACACAGTGCAAATAGCACTCGCGTCTGTTCCCAGCAAGTACAGTGTATTGGACTGAAGAGGATCTACTGTTCTTGTCAGTTTCCTAAGCAGAATTTAACTAGATTTGGCCCGTGTGTGTAGGAAGCACAGTTCTTTTGTTCTGAGCAAGCCCACTGTTTGGAGCCCATAGGAAACACAGTAGAGTAAAAGAGTGTTCTTTTCTCAAAAGCAGAGTGTGTTTCTTGCAAGGCGAGCTAGCATTTGTTTCCCAGTCCTAAATGGAGTTGAATCACATGCAGTTTCTGGTCCTACGCGCAAGAGTTGTTTTCTGGTAAGAAGAGTCTCTATTGCGCTCCCATTGCCATACACAGTGCAAAGAGCACTGGCGTCTGTACCCAGCATGTACAGCGTATTGGACTGAAGAGGATCTACTGTTCTTTTCAGTTTTCTAAGCAGAGTTGAACTAGATATGGCCCGTGTGTGTAGGAAGCACAGTTCTTTTGTTCTGAGCAAGCTCACTGTTCGAACCCCATAGGAAACACAGTAGAGTAGAAGAGTGCTCTTTTCTCAAAAGCAGAGTGTGTTTCTTGTAAGGCGAGCTAGCGTTTGGTTCCCAGTCCTAAATGGAGTTGAATCACATGCAGTTTCTGGTCCTATGAGCAAGAGTTTTTTCTGGTAATAAGAGTCACTATTGCGCTCCCATTGTCATACTCAGGGCAAATAGCACTGGCCTCTGTTCCCAGGATGTACATTGTATTGGACTGAAGAAGATCTACTGTTCTTGTCAGGTTCCTAAGCAGAGTTGAACTAGATATGGCCCATGTGTGTAGGAAGCACAGTTCTTTTGTACTCAGCAAGCACACTGTTCTGGCCCTATAGGAAACACTGTAGAGTAGAAGAGTGCTCTTTCCTCAAAAGCAGAGTGTGTTTCTTTTAAGGCGAGCTAGCGTTTGGTTCCCAGTCCTAAATGGAGTTGAATCACATGCAGTTTCTGGTCCTATGAGCAAGAGATGTTTTCTGGTAAGAAGAGTCACTATTGCGCTCCCATTGCCATACACAGTGCAAATAGCACTGGCGTCTGTACCCAGCATATACAGCGTATTGGACTGAAGAGGATCTACTGTTCTTTTCAGTTTCCTAAGCAGAGTTGAACTAGATATGGCCCGTGTGTGTAGGAAGCACATCTCTTTTGTTCTGAGCAAGCTCACTGTTCGAACCCCATAGGAAACACAGTAGAGTAGAAGAGTGCTCTTTCCTCAAAAGCAGAGTGTGTTTCTTGTAAGGCGAGCTAGCGTTTGTTTCCCAGTCCTAAATGGAGTTGAATCACATGCAGTTTCTGGTCCTACGAGCAAGAGTTGTTTTCTGGTAAGAAGAGTCACTATTGTGCTCCCATTGTCACACACAGGGCAAATAGCACTGGCGTATGTTCCCAGCATGTACAGTCTATTGGACTGAAGAGTTTCTACTGTTCCTGTCAGTTTCCTAAGCAGAGTTGAACTAGATATGGCCCGTGTGTGTAGGAAGCACAGTTCTTTTGTTCTCAGCAAGCTCACTGTTCAGACCCCATAGAAAACACAGTAGAGTAGAAGAGTGTTCTTTTCTCAAAAGCAGAGTGTGTTTCTTGTAAGGCGAGCTAGCGTTTGTTTCCCAGTCCTAAATGGAGTTGAATCAAATGCAGTTTTTGGTCCTACGAGCAAGAGTTGTTTTCTGGTAAGAAGAGTCACTATTGTGCTCCCATTGTCATACATAGTACAAATAACACTCGCGTCTGTTTCCAGCAAGTACAGTGTATTGGTCTGAAGAGGAGCTACTGTTCATGTCAGTTTCCTAAGCAAAGTTGAACTACATAAGGCCCGTTTGTGTAGGAAGCACAGTTCTTTTGTTCTGAGCAAGCTCACATTTCGAACCCCATAGGAAACACAGTAGAAAGAAGAGTGCTCTTTTCTCAAAAGCAGAGTGTGTTTCTTGTAAGGCGAGCTACCGTTTGTTTCCCAGTCCTAAATGGAGTTGAAATACACATGCAGTTTCTGGTCCTACCTGCAAGAGTTGTTTTCTGGTAAGAAAAGTCACTATTGTGCTCCCATTGACATACACAGTGCAAATAGCACTGGCGTCTGTACCCAGCATGTACAGTATATTGGACTGAAGAGGATCTACTGTTCTTGTCAGTTTCCTAAGCAGAATTGAACTAGATATGGCCCGTGTGTGTAGGAAGCACAGTTCTTTTGTTCTAAGCAAGCTCACATTTCGAACCACATAGAAATCACAGTAGAGTAGAAGAGTGCATTTTTCTCAAAAGCAGAGTGTGTTTCTTGTAAGGTGAGCTAGCGTTTGTTTCCGAGTCCTAAATGGAGTTGAAATACACATGCAGTTTCTGGTCCTACGAGCAAGAGTTGTTTTCTGGTAAGTAGAGTCACTATTGCGCTCCCTTTGCCATACATAGTGCAAATAGCCCTCGCGTCTGTTCCCAGCAAGTACAGTGTATTGGACTGAAGAGGAGTAATGTTCTTGTCAGTTTCCTAAGCAGAGTTGAACTAGATATGGTCCATGTGTGTAGGAAGCACAGTTCTTTTGTTCTGAGCAAGCTCACTGTTCTGGCCCTATAGGAAACACAGTAGAGTAGAAGAGTGCTCTTTCCTCAAAAGCAGAGTGTGTTTTTGTAAGGTGAGCTAGCGTTTGTTTCCCAGTCCTAAATGGAGTTGAATCACATTCAGTTTCCGTTCCTATGAGCAAGAGTTGTTTTCTGGTAAGGAAATTCACTATTGCGCTCCCATTGCCATACACAGTGCAAATAACACTCGCGTCTTTTTCCAGCAAGTACAGTGTATTGGTCTGAAGAGGAGCTACTGTTATTGTCAGTTTCCTAAGCAAAGTTGAACTACATAAGGCCTGTTTGTGTAGGAAGCACAGTTCTTTTGTTCTGAGCAAGCTCACTGTTCGAACCCCATAGGAAACACAGTAGAAAGAAGAGTGCTCTTTTCTCAAAAGCAGAGTGTGTTTCTTGTAAGGCGAGCTACCGTTTGTTTCCCAGTCCTAAATGGAGTTGAATCACATGCAGTTTCTGGTCCTATGGGCAAGAGTTGTTTTCTGGTAAGAAAAGTCACTATTGTGCTCCCATTGCCATACACAGTGCAAATAGCACTGGCGTCTGTACCCAGCATGTACAGTATATTGGACTGAAGAGGATCTACTGGTCTTGTCAGTTTCCTAAGCAGAATTGAACTAGATATGGCCCGTGTGTGTAGGAAGCACAGTTCTTTTGTTCTAAGCAAGCTCACATTTCGAACCCCATAGAAAACACAGTAGAGTAGAAGAGTGCATTTTTCTCAAAAGCAGAGTGTGTTTCTTGTAAGGTGAGCTAGCGTTTGTTTCCGAGTCCTAAATGGAGTTGAAATACACATGCAGTTTCTGGTCCTACGAGCAAGAGTTGTTTTCTGGTAAGAAGAGTCACTATTGCACTCCCTTTGCCATACATAGTGCAAATAGCCCTTGCGTCTGTTCCCAGCAAGTACAGTGTATTGGACTGAAGAGGAGCTACTGTTCTTGTCAGTTTCCTAAGCAGAGTTGAACTAGATATGGTCCATGTGTGTAGGAAGCACAGTTCTTTTGTTCTGAGCAAGCTCACTGTTCTGGCCCTATAGGAAACACAATAGAGTAGAAGAGTGCTCTTTCCTCAAAAGCAGAGTGTGTTTTTGTAAGGTGAGCTAGCGTTTTTTTCGCAGTCCTAAATGGAGTTGAATCACATGCAGTTTCCTTTCCTACGAGCAAGAGTTGTTTTCTGGTAAGGAAAGTCACTATTGTGCTACCATTGCCATACACAGTGCGAATAGCACTGGCGTCTGTACCCAGCATGTACAGCGTATTGGACTGAAGAGGATCTACTGTTCTTGTCAGTATCCTAAGCAGAATTGAACTAGATATGGCCCGTGTGTGTAGGAAGCACAGTTCTTTTGTTCTGAGTAAGCTCCATGTTCTGGCCCTATAGGAAACACAGTAGAGTAGAAGAGTGCTCTTTTCTCAAAAGCAGAGTGTGTTTCTTGCAAGTCGAGCTAGCATTTGTTTCCCAGGACTAAATGGAGTTGAATCACATGCAGTTTCTGGTCCTACGAGCAAAAATATTTCCGGTAATAAGAGTCACTTTTGTGCTCCCATTGTCATACTCAGGGCAAATAGCACTGGCCTCTGTTCCCAGCATGTACAGTGTATTGGACTGAAGAGGAGCTACTGTTCTTGTCAGGTTCCTAAGCAGAGTTGAACTAGATATGGCCCATGTGTGTAGGAAGCACAGTTCTTTTGTACTCAGCAAGCTCACCCTCTGACACTATAGGAAACACAGTAGAGTAGAAGAGTGTTCTTTCCTCAAAAGCAGAGTGTGTTTCTTGTAAGGCGAGCTAGCGTTTGTTTTCCAGTCCTAAAAGGAGTTGAATCACATGCAGTTTCTGGTCCTACGAGCAAGAGTTGTTTTCTGGTAAGAAGAGTCACTATTGCGCTCCCATTGCAATACACAGTGCAAATAGCACTCGCGTCTGTTCCCAGCAAGTACAGTGTATTGGACTGAAGTGGAGCTACTGTTCTTGTCAGTTTCCTAAGCAGAATTGAACTAGATATGGCCCGTGTGTGTAGGAAGCACAGTTCTTTTGTTCTGAGCAAGCTCACTGTTTGGACCCCATTTGAAACACAGTAGAGTAGAAGAGTGCTCTTTTCTCAAAAGCAGAGTGTGTTTCTTGTAAGGCGAGCTAGCGTTTGTTTCCTAGTCCTAAATGGAGTTGAACCACATGCAGTTTCTGGTCCTACGAGCAAGGGTTGTTTTCTGGTAAGAAGAGTCACTATTGCGCTCCCTTTGCCATACACAGTGCAAATAGCACTGGCGTCTGTACCCAGCATGTACAGCGTATTGGACTGAAGAGGATGTACTGTTCTTTTCAGTTTCCTAAGCAGAGTTGAACTAGATATGGCCCGTGTGTTTAGGAAGCACAGTTCTTCTGTTCTGAGCAAGCTAACTGTTTGGACCCCATAGGAAACACAGTAGAGTAGAACAGTGCTCTTTTCTCAAAAGCAGAGTGTGTTTCTTGTAAGGTGAGCTAGCGTTTGTTTCCCAGTCCTAAATGGAGTTGAATCACATGCAGTTTCTGGTCCTACGAGCAAGAGTTGTTTTCTGGTAAGAAGAGTCACTATTGCGCTCCCATTGCCATACACAGTGCAAATAGCACTGGCGTCTGTACCCAGCATGTACAGCGTATTGGACTGAAGAGGATCTACTGTTCTTTTCAGTTTTCTAAGCAGAGTTGAACTAGATATGTCCCGTGTGTGTAGGAAGCACAGTTCTTTTGTTCTGAGCAAGCTCACTGTTCGAACCCCATAGGAAACACAGTAGAGTAGAAGAGTGCTCTTTTCTCAAAAGCAGAGTGTGTTTCTTGTAAGGCGAGCTAGCGTTTGTTTCCCAGTCCTAAATGGAGTTGAATCACATGCAGTTTCTGGTCCTACGAGAAAGAGATGTTTTCTGGAAGAAGAGTCACTATTGCGCTCCCATTGCCATACACAGTGCAAATAGCACTGGCGTCTGTACCCAGCATGTACAGCGTATTGGACTGAAGAGGATCTACTGTTCTTTTCAGTTTCCTAAGCAGAGTTGAACTAGATATGGCCCGTGTGTGTAGGAAGCACATCTCTTTTGTTCTGAGCAAGCTCACTGTTCGAACCCCATAGGAAACACAGTAGAGTAGAAGAGTGCTCTTTCCTCAAAAGCAGAGTGTGTTTCTTGTAAGGCGAGCTAGCGTTTGTTTCCCAGTCCTAAATGGAGTTGAATCACATGCAGTTTCTGGTCCTACGAGCACGAGTTGTTTTCTGGTAAGAAGAGTCACTATTGTGCTACCATTGTCACACACAGGGCAAATAGCACTGGCGTCTGTTCCCAGCATGTACAGTCTATTGGACTGAAGAGTTTCTACTGTTCTTGTCAGTTTCCTAAGCAGAATTGAACGAGATATGGCCCGTGTGTGTAGGAAGCACAGTTCTTTTGTTCTGAGCAAGCTCACATTTCGAACCCCATAGGAAACACAGTAGAGTAGAAGAGTGCATTTTTCTCAAAAGCAGAGTGTGTTTCTTGTAAGGCGAGCTAGCGTTTGTTTCCCAGTCCTAAATGGAGTTGAAATACACATGCAGTTTCTGTTCCTACGAGCAAGTGGTGTTTTCTGGTAGAAGAGTCACTATTGTGCTCCCTTTGACATACACAGTGCAAATAGCCCTTGTGTCTGTTCCCAGCAAGCACAGTGTATTGGACTGAAGAGGTGCTACTGTTCTTGTCTGTTTCCTAAGCAGAGTTGAACTAGATGTGGCCCATGTGTGTAGGAAGCACAGTTCTTTTGTACTCAGCAAGCTCACTGTTCTGGCCCTATAGGAAACACAGTAGAGTAGAAGAGTGCTCTTTCCTCAAAAGCAGAGTGTGTTTTTGTAAGGCGAGCTAGCGTTTGTTTCGCAGTCCTAAATGGAGTTGAATCACATTCAGTTTCCGTTCCTATGAGCAAGAGTTGTTTTCTGGTAAGGAATGTCACTATTGCGCTCCCATTGACATACACAGTGCAAAGAGCACTCGCGTCTGTTCCCAGCAAGTACAGTGTATTGGACTGAAGAGGATCTACTGTTCTTGTCAGTTTCCTAAGCAGAATTTAACTAGATTTGGCCCGTGTGTGTAGGAAGCACAGTTCTTTTGTTCTGAGCAAGCCCACTGTTTGGAGCCCATAGGAAACACAGTAGAGTAAAAGAGTGTTCTTTTCTCAAAAGCAGAGTGTGTTTCTTGTAAGGCGAGCTAGCATTTGTTTCCCAGTCCTAAATGGAGTTGAATCACATGCAGTTTCTGGTCCTAGGAGCAAGAGTTGTTTTCTGGTAAGAAGAGTCACTATTGCGCTCCCATTGCCATACACAGTGCAAATAGCACTGGCGTTTGTACCCAGCATGTACAGTGTATTGGACTGAAGAGGATCTACTGTTCTTGTCAGTTTCCTAAGCAGAATTGAACTAGATATGGCCCGTGTGTGTAGGAAGCACAGTTCTTTTGTTCTGAGAAACCTCACTGTTAGGCCCTATAGGAAACACAGTAGAGTAGAAGAGTGCTCTTTTCTCAAAAGCAGAGTGTATTGCTTGTAAGGAGAGAAAGCGTTTGTTTCCCAGTCCTAAATGGAGTTGAATCACATGCAGTTTCTGGTCCTACGAGCAAGAGTTGTTTTCTGGTAATAAGAGTCACTATTGTGCTTCCATTGTCATACTCAGGGCAAATAGCACTGGCCTCTGTTCCCAGGATGTACATTGTATTGGACTGAAGAAGATCTACTGTTCTTGTCAGGTTCCTAAGCAGAGTTGAACTAGATATGGCCCATGTGTGTAGGAAGCACAGTTCTTTTGTACTCAGCAAGCACACTGTTCTGGCCCTATAGGAAACACGGTAGAGTAGAAGAGTGCTCTTTCCTCAAAAGCAGAGTGTGTTTCTTGTAAGGTGAGCTAGTGTTTGTTTCCCAGTCCTAAATGGACTTGAATCACATGCAGTTTCCGTTCCTTCGAGCAAGAGTTGTATTCTGGTAAGGAAAGTCACTATTGCGCTCCCATTGCCACACACAGTGCAAATAGCACTCGCGTCTGTTCCCAGCAAGTACAGTGTATTGGACTGAAGAGGAGCTACTGTTCTTGTCAGTTTTCTAAGCAGAATTTAACTAGATATGGCCCGTGTGTGTAGGAAGCACAGTTCTTCTGTTCTGAGCAAGCTAACTGTTTGGACCCCATAGGAAACACAGTAGAGTAGAAGAGTGCTCTTTTCTCAAAAGCAGAGTGTGTTTCTTGTAAGGCAAGCTAGCATTTGTTTCCCAGTCCTAAATGGAGTTGAATCACATGCAGTTTCTGGTCCTACGAGCAAGAGTTGTTTTCTGGTAAGAAGAGTCACTATTGCGCTCCCATTGCCATACACAGTGCAAATAGCACTGGCGTCTGTACCCAGCATGTACAGCGTATTGGACTGAAGAGGATCTACTGTTCTTTTCAGTTTCCTAAGCAGAGTTGAACTAGATATGGCCCGTGTGTGTAGGAAGCACATCTCTTTTGTTCTGAGCAAGCTCACTGTTTGAACCCCATAGGAAACACAGTAGAGTAGAAGAGTGCTCTTTCCTCAAAAGCAGAGTGTGTTTCTTGTAAGGCGAGCTAGCGTTTGTTTCCCAGTCCTAAATGGAGTTGAATCACACGCAGTTTCTGGTCCTACGAGCAAGAGTTGTTTTCTGGTAAGAAGAGTCACTATTGTGCTCCCATCGTCACACACAGGGCAAATAGCACTGGCGTCTGTTCCCAGCATGTACAGTCTATTGGACTGAAGAGTTTCTACTGTATTTGTCAGTTTCCTAAGCAGAATTGAACGAGATATGGCCCGTGTGTGTAGGAAGCACAGTTCTTTTGTTCTGAGCAAGCTCACATTTCGAACCCCATAGGAAACACAGTAGAGTAGAAGAGTGCTCTTTCCTCAAAAGCAGAGTGTGTTTTTGTAAGGCGAGCTAGCGTTTGATTCGCAGTCCTAAATCGAGTTGAATCACATTCATTTCCGTTCCTATGAGCAAGAGTTGTTTTCTGGTAAGGAAAGTCACTATTCAGCTCCCATTGCCATACACTGTGCAAATAGCACTCGCGTCTGTTTCCAGCAAGTACAGTGTATTGGTCTGAAGAGGAGCCTCTGTTCAAGTCAGTTTCCTAAGCAAAGTTGAACTACATAAGGCCCATTTGTGTAGGAAGCACAGTTCTTTTGTTCTGAGCAAGCTCACTGTTCGAACCCCATAGGAAACACAGTAGAAAGAAGAGTGCTCTTTTCTCAAAAGCAGAGTGTGTTTCTTGTAAGGCGAGCTACCGTTTGTTTCCCAGTCCTAAATGGAGTTGAAATACACATGCAGTTTCTGGTCCTACCTGCAAGAGTTGTTTTCTGGTTAGAAGAGTCACTATTGCGCTCCCTTTGCCATACACAATGCAAATAGCCCTCGCGTCTGTTCCCAGCAAGTACAGTGTATTGGACTGAAGAGGAGCTACTGTTCTTGTCAGTTTTCTAAGCAGAATTTAACTAGATTTGGCCCGTGTGTGTAGGAAGCACAGTTCTTTTGTTCTGAGCAAGCTCACTGTTTGGAGCCCATAGGAAACACAGTAGAGTAAAAGAGTGCTCTTTTCTCAAAAGCAGAGAGTGTTTCTTGTAAGGCGAGCTAGCGTTTGTTACCCAGTCCTAAATGGAGTTGAAATACACATGCAGTTTCTGGTCCTACGAGCAAGAGTTGTTTTCTGGTATGAAGAATCACTATTGCGCTCCCCTTTGCCATACACAGTGCAAATAGTCCTCGCGTCTGTTCCCAGCAAGTACAGTGTATTGGACTGAAGAGGAGCTACTGTTCTTGTCAGTTTTCTAAGCAGAGTTGAACTAGATATGGCCCATGTGTGTAGGAAGCACAGTTCATTTGTACTCAGCAAGCTCACTGTTCTGGCCCTATAGGAAACACAGTAGAGTAGAATAGTGCTCTTTCCTCAGAAGCAGAGTGTGTTTTTGTAAGGCGAGCTAGCGTTTGTTTCGCAGTCCTAAATGGAGTTGAATCACATTCAGTTTCCGTTCCTATGAGCAAGAGTTGTTTTCTGGTAAGGAAAGTCACTATTGCGCTCCCATTGCCCATACACAGTTCAAATAGCACTCGCGTCTGTTCCCAGCAATTACAGTGTATTGGACTGAAGAGGATCTACTGTTCTTGTCAGTTTCCTAAGCAGAATTTAACTAGATTTGGCCCGTGTGTGTAGGAAGCACAGTTCTTTTGTTCTGAGTAAGCCCACTGTTTGGAGCCCATAGGAAACACAGTAGAGTAAAAGAGTGTTCTTTTCTCAAAAGCAGAGTGTGTTTCTTGTAAGGCGAGCTAGCATTTGTTTCCCAGTCCTAAATGGAGTTGAATCACATGCAGTTTCTGGTCCTACGCGCAAGAGTTGTTTTCTGGTAAGAAGAGTCACTATTGCGCTCCCATTGCCATACACAGTGCAAATAGCACTGGCGTTTGTACCCAGCATGTACAGTGTATTGGACTGAAGAGGATCTACTGTACTTGTCAGTTTCCTAAGCAGAATTGAACTAGATATGGCCCGTGTGTGTAGGAAGCACAGTTCTTTTTTTCTGAGCAAGCTCACTGTTCTGGCCCTATAGGAAACACAGTAGAATAGAAGAGTGCTCTTTTCTCAAAAGCAGAGTGTTTTTCTTGTAAGGAGAGATAGCGTTTGTTTCCCAGTCCTAAATGGAGTTGAATCACATGCAGTTTCTGGTCCTACGAGCAAGAGTTTTTTCTGGTAATAAGAGTCACTATTGCGCTCCCATTGTCATACTCAGGGCAAATAGCACTGGCCTCTGTTCCCAGGATGTACATTGTATTGGACTGAAGAAGATCTACTGTTCTTGTCAGGTTCCTAAGCAGAGTTGAACTAGATATGGCCCATGTGTGTAGGAAGCACAGTTCTTTTGTACTCAGCAAGCACACTGTTCTGGCCCTATAGGAAACACGGTAGAGTAGAAGAGTGCTCTTTCCTCAAAAGCAGAGTGTGTTTCTTGTAAGGCGAGCTAGTGTTTGTTTCCCAGTTATAAAATGGAGTTGAATCAAATGCAGTTTTTGGTCCTACGAGCAAGAGTTGTTTTCTGGTAAGAAGAGTCACTATTGCACTCCCTTTGCCATACATAGTGCAAATAGCCCTCTCGTGTGTTCCCAGCAAGTACAGTGTATTGGACTGAAGAGGAGCTACTGTTCTTGTCAGTTTCCTAAGCAGAGTTGAACTAGATATGGCCCGTGTGTGTAGGAAGCACAGTTCTTTTGTTCTCAGCAAGCTCACTGTTCGGACCCCATAGAAAACACAGTAGAGTAGACGAGTGCTCTTTTCTCAAAAGCAGAGTGTGTTTCTTGTAAGGCGAGCTAGTGTTTGTTTCCCAGTCCTAAATGGAGTTGAATCAAACGCAGTTTTTGGTCCTACGAGCAAGAGTTGTTTTCTGGTAATAAGAGTCACTATTGCGCTCCCATTGTCATACTCAGGGCAAATAGCACTGACCTCTGTTTCCAGGATGTACAGTGTATTGGACTGAAGAAGATCTACTGTTCTTGTCAGGTTCCTAAGCAGAGTTGAACTAGATATGGCACATGTGTGTAGGTAGCACAGTTCTTTTGTACTCAGCAAGCTCACTGTTCTGGCCTTATAGGAAACACAGTAGAGTAGAAGAGTGCTCTTTCCTCAAAAGCAGAGTGTGTTTCTTGTAAGGCGAGCTAGTGTTTGTTTTCCAGTCCTAAATGAAGTTGAATCACATGCAGTTACCGTTCCTACAAGCAAGAGTTGTTTTCTGGTAAGGAAAGTCACTATTGTGCTCCCATTGCCATACACAGGGCAAATAGCACTCGCGTCTGTTCCCAGCAAGTACAGTGTATTGGACTGAAGAGGAGCTACTGTTCTTTTCAGTTTCCTAAGCAGACTTGAACTAGATATGGCCCGTGTGTGTAGGTAGCACAGTTCTTTTGTTCTGAGCAAGCTCAATGTTTGGACCCCATAGGAAACACAGTAGCGTAGAAGAGTGCTCTTTTCTCAAAAGCAGAGTGTGTTTCCTGTAAGGCGAGCTAGCGTTTGTTTCCCAGTCCTAAATGGAGTTGAATCACATGCAGTTTCTGGTCCTACGAGCACGAGTTGTTTTCTGGTAAGAAGAGACACTATTGCGCTCCATTGCCATACACAGTGCAAAGAAGACTGGCGTCTGTACCCAGCATGTACAGCGTATTGGACTGAAGAGGATCTACTGTTCTTTTCAGTTTCCTAAGCAGAGTTGAACTAGATATGGCCTGTGTGTGTAGGAAGCACAGTTCTTTGTTCTTAGCAAGCTCACTGTTCGAACCCCATAGGAAACACAGTAGAGTAGAAGAGTGCATTTTTCTCAAAAGCAGAGTGTGTTTCTTGTAAGGCGAGCTAGCGTTTGTTTCCCAGTCCTAAATGGAGTTGAAATACACATGCAGTTTCTGGTCCTACGAGCAAGGGTTGTTTTCTGGTAAGAAGAGTCACTATTGCGCTCCCTTTGCCATACATAGTGCAAATAGCCCTCTCGTCTGTTCCCAGCAAGTACAGTGTATTGGACTGAAGAGGAGCTACTGTTCTTGTCAGTTTCCTAAGCAGAGTTGAACTAGATATGGCCCGTGTGTGTAGGAAGCACAGTTCTTTTGTTCTCAGCAAGCTCACTGTTCGGACCCCATAGAAAACACAGTAGAGTAGAAGAGTGTTCTTTTCTCAAAAGCAGAGTGTGTTTCTTGTAAGGCGAGCTAGCGTTTGTTTCCCAGTCCTAAATGGAGTTGAATCAAATGCAGTTTTTGGTCCTACGAGCAAGAGTTGTTTTCTGGTAAGAAGAGTCACTATTGTGCTCCCATTGCCATACATAGTACAAATAACACTCACGTCTGTTTCCAGCAAGTACAGTGTATTGGACTGAAGAGGATCTGCTGTTCTTGTCAGTTTCCTAAGCAGAATTGAACTAGATATGGCCCGTGTGTGCAGGAAGCGCAGTTCTTTTGTTCTGACCAAACTCACTGTTTGGACACCATAGGAAACACAGTAGAGTAGAAGAGTGCTCTTTTCTCAAAAGCAGAGTGTGTGTCTTGTAAGGCGAGCTAGCGTTTGTTTCCCACTCCAAAATGGAGTGGAATCACATGCAGTTTCCGTTCCTATGAGCAAGAGTTGTTTTCTGGTAAGGAATGTCACTATTGCGCTCCCATTGACATACACAGTGCAAAGAGCACTCGCGTCTGTTCCCAGCAAGTACAGTGTATTGGACTGAAGAGGATCTACTGTTCTTGTCAGTTTCCTAAGCAGAATTTAACTAGATTTGGCCCGTGTGTGTAGAAAGCACAGTTCTTTTGTTCTGAGCAAGCCCACTGTTTGGAGCCCATAGGAAACACAGTAGAGTAAAAGAGTGTTCTTTTCTCAAAAGCAGAGTGTGTTTCTTGTAAGGCGAGCTAGCATTTGTTTCCCAGTCCTAAATGGAGTTGAATCACATGCAGTTTCTGGTCCTAGGAGCAAGAGTTGTTTTCTGGTAAGAAGAGTCACTATTGCGCTCCCATTGCCATACACAGTGCAAATAGCACTGGCGTTTGTACCCAGCATGTACAGTGTATTGGACTGAAGAGGATCTACTGTTCTTGTCAGTTTCCTAAGCAGAATTGAACTAGATATGGCCCGTGTGTGTAGGAAGCACAGTTCTTTTGTTCTGAGAAAGCTCACTGTTAGGCCCTATAGGAAACACAGTAGAGTAGAAGAGTGCTCTTTTCTCAAAAGCAGAGTGTATTGCTTGTAAGGAGAGATAGCGTTTGTTTCCCAGTCCTAAATGGAGTTGAATCACATGCAGTTTCTGGTCCTACGAGCAAGAGTTTTTTCTGGTAATAAGAGTCACTATTGCGCTCCCATTGTCATACTCAGGGCAAATAGCACTGGCCTCTGTTCCCAGGATGTACATTGTATTGGACTGAAGAAGATCTACTGTTCTTGTCAGGTTCCTAAGCAGAGTTGAACTAAATATGGCCCATGTGTGTAGGAAGCACAGTTCTTTTGTACTCAGCAAGCACACTGTTCTGGCCCTATAGGAAACACGGTAGAGTAGAAGAGTGCTCTTTCCTCAAAAGCAGAGTGTGTTTCCTGTAAGGCGAGCTAGTGTTTGTTTCCCAGTCCTAAATGGACTTGAATCACATGCAGTTTCCGTTCCTTCGAGCAAGAGTTGTATTCTGGTAAGGAAAGTCACTATTGCGCTCCCATTGCCATACACAGTGCAAATAGCACTCGCGTCTGTTCCCAGCAAGTACAGTGTATTGGACTGAAGAGGAGCTACTGTTCTTGTCAGTTTTCTAAGCAGAATTTAACTAGATATGGCCCGTGTGTGTAGGAAGCACAGTTCTTCTGTTCTGAGCAAGCTAACTGTTTGGACCCCATAGGAAACACAGTAGAGTAGAAGAGTGCTCTTTTCTCAAAAGCAGAGTGTGTTTCTTGTAAGGCAAGCTAGCATTTGTTTCCCAGTCCTAAATGGAGTTGAATCACATGCAGTTTCTGGTCCTACGAGCAAGAGTTGTTTTCTGGTAAGAAGAGTCACTATTGCTCTCCCATTGCCATACACAGTGCAAATAGCACTGGCGTCTGTACCCAGCATGTACAGCGTATTGGACTGAAGAGGATCTACTGTTCTTTTCAGTTTCCTAAGCAGAGTTGAACTAGATATGGCCTGTGTGTGTAGGAAGCACATCTCTTTTGTTCTGAGCAAGCTCACTGTTTGAACCCCATAGGAAACACAGTAGAGTAGAAGAGTGCTCTTTCCTCAAAAGCAGAGTGTGTTTCTTGTAAGGCGAGCTAGCGTTTGTTTGCCAGTCCTAAATGGAGTTGAATCACATGCAGTTTCTGGTCCTACGCGCAAGAGTTGTTTTCTGGTAAGAAGAGTCACTATTGCGCTCCCATTGCCATACACAGTGCAAATAGCACTGGCGTTTGTACCCAGCATGTACAGTGTATTGGACTGAAGAGGATCTACTGTACTTGTCAGTTTCCTAAGCAGAATTGAACTAGATATGGCCCGTGTGTGTAGGAAGCACAGTTCTTTTTTTCTGAGCAAGCTCACTGTTCTGGCCCTATAGGAAACACAGTAGAATAGAAGAGTGCTCTTTTCTCAAAAGCAGAGTGTATTTCTTGTAAGGAGAGATAGCGTTTGTTTCCCAGTCCTAAATGGAGTTGAATCACATGCAGTTTCTGGTCCTACGAGCAAGAGTTTTTTCTGGTAATAAGAGTCACTATTGCGCTCCCATTGTCATACTCAGGGCAAATAGCACTGGCCTCTGTTCCCAGGATGTACATTGTATTGGACTGAAGAAGATCTACTGTTCTTGTCAGGTTCCTAAGCAGAGTTGAACTAGATATGGCCCATGTGTGTAGGAAGCACAGTTCTTTTGTACTCAGCAAGCACACTGTTCTGGCCCTATAGGAAACACGGTAGAGTAGAAGAGTGCTCTTTCCTCAAAAGCAGAGTGTGTTTCTTGTAAGGCGAGCTAGTGTTTGTTTCCCAGTTATAAAATGGAGTTGAATCAAATGCAGTTTTTGGTCCTACGAGCAAGAGTTGTTTTCTGGTAAGAAGAGTCACTATTGCACTCCCTTTGCCATACATAGTGCAAATAGCCCTCTCGTGTGTTCCCAGCAAGTACAGTGTATTGGACTGAAGAGGAGCTACTGTTCTTGTCAGTTTCCTAAGCAGAGTTGAACTAGATATGGCCCGTGTGTGTAGGAAGCACAGTTCTTTTGTTCTCAGCAAGCTCACTGTTCGGACCCCATAGAAAACACAGTAGAGTAGACGAGTGCTCTTTTCTCAAAAGCAGAGTGTGTTTCTTGTAAGGCGAGCTAGTGTTTGTTTCCCAGTCCTAAATGGAGTTGAATCAAATGCAGTTTTTGGTCCTACGAGCAAGAGTTGTTTTCTGGTAATAAGAGTCACTATTGCGCTCCCATTGTCATACTCAGGGCAAATAGCACTGGCCTCTGTTTCCAGGATGTACAGTGTATTGGACTGAAGAAGATCTACTGTTCTTGTCAGGTTCCTAAGCAGAGTTGAACTAGATATGGCACATGTGTGTAGGTAGCACAGTTCTTTTGTACTCAGCAAGCTCACTGTTCTGGCCTTATAGGAAACACAGTAGAGTAGAAGAGTGCTCTTTCCTCAAAAGCAGAGTGTGTTTCTTGTAAGGCGAGCTAGTGTTTGTTTTCCAGTCCTAAATGAAGTTGAATCACATGCAGTTACCGTTCCTACAAGCAAGAGTTGTTTTCTGGTAAGGAAAGTCACTATTGTGCTCCCATTGCCATACACAGTGCAAATAGCACTCGCGTCTGTTCCCAGCAAGTACAGTGTATTGGACTGAAGAGGAGCTACTGTTCTTTTCAGTTTCCTAAGCAGACTTGAACTAGATATGGCCCGTGTGTGTAGGTAGCACAGTTCTTTTGTTCTGAGCAAGCTCAATGTTTGGACCCCATAGGAAACACAGTAGCGTAGAAGAGTGCTCTTTTCTCAAAAGCAGAGTGTGTTTCCTGTAAGGCGAGCTAGCGTTTGTTTCCCAGTCCTAAATGGAGTTGAATCACATGCAGTTTCTGGTCCTACGAGCACGAGTTGTTTTCTGGTAAGAAGAAACACTATTGCGCTCCCATTGCCATACACAGTGCAAAGAAGACTGGCGTCTGTACCCAGCATGTACAGCGTATTGGACTGAAGAGGATCTACTGTTCTTTTCAGTTTCCTAAGCAGAGTTGAACTAGATATGGCCTGTGTGTGTAGGAAGCACAGTTCTTTTGTTCTTAGCAAGCTCACTGTTCGAACCCCATAGGAAACACAGTAGAGTAGAAGAGTGCATTTTTCTCAAAAGCAGAGTGTGTTTCTTGTAAGGCGAGCTAGCGTTTGTTTCCCAGTCCTAAATGGAGTTGAAATACACATGCAGTTTCTGGTCCTACGAGCAAGGGTTGTTTTCTGGTAAGAAGAGTCACTATTGCGCTCCCTTTGCCATACATAGTGCAAATAGCCCTCTCGTCTGTTCCCAGCAAGTACAGTGTATTGGACTGAAGAGGAGCTACTGTTCTTGTCAGTTTCCTAAGCAGAGTTGAACTAGATATGGCCCGTGTGTGTAGGAAGCACAGTTCTTTTGTTCTCAGCAAGCTCACTGTTCGGACCCCATAGAAAACACAGTAGAGTAGAAGAGTGTTCTTTTCTCAAAAGCAGAGTGTGTTTCTTGTAAGGCGAGCTAGCGTTTGTTTCCCAGTCCTAAATGGAGTTGAATCAAATGCAGTTTTTGGTCCTACGAGCAAGAGTTGTTTTCTGGTAAGAAGAGTCACTATTGTGCTCCCATTGCCATACATAGTACAAATAACACTCACGTCTGTTTCCAGCAAGTACAGTGTATTGGACTGAAGAGGATCTGCTGTTCTTGTCAGTTTCCTAAGCAGAATTGAACTAGATATGGCCCGTGTGTGCAGGAAGCGCAGTTCTTTTGTTCTGACCAAACTCACTGTTTGGACACCATAGGAAACACAGTAGAGTAGAAGAGTGCTCTTTTCTCAAAAGCAGAGTGTGTGTCTTGTAAGGCGAGCTAGCGTTTGTTTCCCACTCCAAAATGGAGTGGAATCACATGCAGTTTCCGTTCCTATGAGCAAGAGTTGTTTTCTGGTAAGGAATGTCACTATTGCGCTCCCATTGACATACACAGTGCAAAGAGCACTCGCGTCTGTTCCCAGCAAGTACAGTGTATTGGACTGAAGAGGATCTACTGTTCTTGTCAGTTTCCTAAGCAGAATTTAACTAGATTTGGCCCGTGTGTGTAGGAAGCACAGTTCTTTTGTTCTGAGCAAGCCCACTGTTTGGAGCCCATAGGAAACACAGTAGAGTAAAAGAGTGTTCTTTTCTCAAAAGCAGAGTGTGTTTCTTGTAAGGCGAGCTAGCATTTGTTTCCCAGTCCTAAATGGAGTTGAATCACATGCAGTTTCTGGTCCTAGGAGCAAGAGTTGTTTTCTGGTAAGAAGAGTCACTATTGCGCTCCCATTGCCATACACAGTGCAAATAGCACTGGCGTTTGTACCCAGCATGTACAGTGTATTGGACTGAAGAGGATCTACTGTTCTTGTCAGTTTCCTAAGCAGAATTGAACTAGATATGGCCCGTGTGTGTAGGAAGCACAGTTCTTTTGTTCTGAGAAAGCTCACTGTTAGGCCCTATAGGAAACACAGTAGAGTAGAAGAGTGCTCTTTTCTCAAAAGCAGAGTGTATTGCTTGTAAGGAGAGATAGCGTTTGTTTCCCAGTCCTAAATGGAGTTGAATCACATGCAGTTTCTGGTCCTACGAGCAAGAGTTTTTTCTGGTAATAAGAGTCACTATTGCGCTCACATTGTCATACTCAGGGCAAATAGCACTGGCCTCTGTTCCCAGGATGTACATTGTATTGGACTGAAGAAGATCTACTGTTCTTGTCAGGTTCCTAAGCAGAGTTGAACTAGATATGGCCCATGTGTGTAGGAAGCACAGTTCTTTTGTACTCAGCAAGCACACTGTTCTGGCCCTATAGGAAACACGGTAGAGTAGAAGAGTGCTCTTTCCTCAAAAGCAGAGTGTGTTTCTTGTAAGGCGAGCTAGTGTTTGTTTCCCAGTCCTAAATGGACTTGAATCACATGCAGTTTCCGTTCCTTCGAGCAAGAGTTGTATTCTGGTAAGGAAAGTCACTATTGCGCTCCCATTGCCATACACAGTGCAAATAGCACTCGCGTCTGTTCCCAGCAAGTACAGTGTATTGGACTGAAGAGGAGCTACTGTTCTTGTCAGTTTTCTAAGCAGAATTTAACTAGATATGGCCCGTGTGTGTAGGAAGCACAGTTCTTCTGTTCTGAGCAAGCTAACTGTTTGGACCCCATAGGAAACACAGTAGAGTAGAAGAGTGCTCTTTTCTCAAAAGCAGAGTGTGTTTCTTGTAAGGCAAGCTAGCATTTGTTTCCCAGTCCTAAATGGAGTTGAATCACATGCAGTTTCTGGTCCTACGAGCAAGAGTTGTTTTCTGGTAAGAAGAGTCACTATTGCTCTCCCATTGCCATACACAGTGCAAATAGCACTGGCGTCTGTACCCAGCATGTACAGCGTATTGGACTGAAGAGGATCTACTGTTCTTTTCAGTTTCCTAAGCAGAGTTGAACTAGATATGGCCTGTGTGTGTAGGAAGCACATCTCTTTTGTTCTGAGCAAGCTCACTGTTTGAACCCCATAGGAAACACAGTAGAGTAGAAGAGTGCTCTTTCCTCAAAAGCAGAGTGTGTTTCTTGTAAGGCGAGCTAGCGTTTGTTTGCCAGTCCTAAATGGAGTTGAATCACATGCAGTTTCTGGTCCTACGAGCAAGAGTTGTTTTCTGGTAAGAAGAGTCACTATTGTGCTCCCATCGTCACACACAGGGCAAATAGCACTGGCGTCTGTTCCCAGCATGTACAGTCTATTGGACTGAAGAGTTTCTACTGTATTTGTCAGTTTCCTAAGCAGAATTGAACGAGATATGGCCCGTGTGTGTAGGAAGCACAGTTCTTTTGTTCTGAGCAAGCTCACATTTCGAACCCCATAGGAAACACAGTAGAGTAGAAGAGTGCTCTTTCCTCAAAAGCAGAGTGTGTTTTTGTAAGGCGAGCTAGCGTTTGTTTCGCAGTCCTAAATGGAGTTGAATCACATTCATTTCCGTTCCTATGAGCAAGAGTTGTTTTCTGGTAAGGAAAGTCACTATTCCGCTCCCATTGCCATACACAGTGCAAATAGCACTCGCGTCTGTTTCCAGCAAGTACAGTGTATTGGTCTGAAGAGGAGCCTCTGTTCAAGTCAGTTTCCTAAGCAAAGTTGAACTACATAAGGCCCATTTGTGTAGGAAGCACAGTTCTTTTGTTCTGAGCAAGCTCACTGTTCGAACCCCATAGGAAACACAGTAGAAAGAAGAGTGCTCTTTTCTCAAAAGCAGAGTGTGTTTCTTGTAAGGCGAGCTACCGTTTGTTTCCCAGTCCTAAATGGAGTTGAAATACACATGCAGTTTCTGGTCCTACCTGCAAGAGTTGTTTTCTGGTTAGAAGAGTCACTATTGCGCTCCCTTTGCCATACACAATGCAAATAGCCCTCGCGTCTGTTCCCAGCAAGTACAGTGTATTGGACTGAAGAGGAGCTACTGTTCTTGTCAGTTTTCTAAGCAGAATTTAACTAGATTTGGCCCGTGTGTGTAGGAAGCACAGTTCTTTTGTTCTGAGCAAGCTCACTGTTTGGAGCCCATAGGAAACACAGTAGAGTAAAAGAGTGCTCTTTTCTCAAAAGCAGAGAGTGTTTCTTGTAAGGCGAGCTAGCGTTTGTTACCCAGTCCTAAATGGAGTTGAAATACACATGCAGTTTCTGGTCCTACGAGCAAGAGTTGTTTTCTGGTATGAAGAATCACTATTGCGCTCCCTTTGCCATACACAGTGCAAATAGTCCTCGCGTCTGTTCCCAGCAAGTACAGTGTATTGGACTGAAGAGGAGCTACTGTTCTTGTCAGTTTCCTAAGCAGAGTTGAACTAGATATGGCCCATGTGTGTAGGAAGCACAGTTCATTTGTACTCAGCAAGCTCACTGTTCTGGCCCTATAGGAAACACAGTAGAGTAGAAGAGTGCTCTTTCCTCAAAAGCAGAGTGTGTTTTTGTAAGGCGAGCTAGCGTTTGTTTCGCAGTCCTAAATGGAGTTGAATCACATTCAGTTTCCGTTCCTATGAGCAAGAGTTGTTTTCTGGTAAGGAAAGTCACTATTGCGCTCCCATTGCCATACACAGTTCAAATAGCACTCGCGTCTGTTCCCAGCAATTACAGTGTATTGGACTGAAGAGGATCTACTGTTCTTGTCAGTTTCCTAAGCAGAATTTAACTAGATTTGGCCCGTGTGTGTAGGAAGCACAGTTCTTTTGTTCTGAGTAAGCCCACTGTTTGGAGCCCATAGAAAACACAGTAGAGTAAAAGAGTGTTCTTTTCTCAAAAGCAGAGTGTGTTTCTTGTAAGGCGAGCTAGCATTTGTTTCCCAGTCCTAAATGGAGTTGAATCACATGCAGTTTTTGGTCCTACGCGCAAGAGTTGTTTTCTGGTAAGAAGAGTCACTATTGCGCTCCCATTGCCATACACAGTGCAAATAGCACTGGCGTTTGTACCCAGCATGTACAGTGTATTGGACTGAAGAGGATCTACTGTACTTGTCAGTTTCCTAAGCAGAATTGAACTAGATATGGCCCGTGTGTGTAGGAAGCACAGTTCTTTTTTTCTGAGCAAGCTCACTGTTCTGGCCCTATAGGAAACACAGTAGAATAGAAGAGTGCTCTTTTCTCAAAAGCAGAGTGTATTTCTTGTAAGGAGAGATAGCGTTTGTTTCCCAGTCCTAAATGGAGTTGAATCACATGCAGTTTCTGTTCCTACGAGCAAGAGTTTTTTCTGGTAATAAGAGTCACTATTGCGCTCACATTGTCATACTCAGGGCAAATAGCACTGGCCTCTGTTCCCAGGATGTACATTGTATTGGACTGAAGAAGATCTACTGTTCTTGTCAGGTTCCTAAGCAGAGTTGAACTAGATATGGCCCATGTGTGTAGGAAGCACAGTTCTTTTGTACTCAGCAAGCACACTGTTCTGGCCCTATAGGAAACACGGTAGAGTAGAAGAGTGCTCTTTCCTCAAAAGCAGAGTGTGTTTCTTGTAAGGCGAGCTAGTGTTTGTTTCCCAGTTATAAAATGGAGTTGAATCAAATGCAGTTTTTGGTCCTACGAGCAAGAGTTGTTTTCTGGTAAGAAGAGTCACTATTGCACTCCCTTTGCCATACATAGTGCAAATAGCCCTCTCGTCTGTTCCCAGCAAGTACAGTGTATTGGACTGAAGAGGAGCTACTGTTCTTGTCAGTTTCCTAAGCAGAGTTGAACTAGATATGGCCCGTGTGTGTAGGAAGCACAGTTCTTTTGTTCTCAGCAAGCTCACTGTTCGGACCCCATAGAAAACACAGTAGAGTAGACGAGTGCTCTTTTCTCAAAAGCAGAGTGTGTTTCTTGTAAGGCGAGCTAGCGTTTGTTTCCCAGTCCTAAATGGAGTTGAATCAAACGCAGTTTTTGGTCCTACGAGCAAGAGTTGTTTTCTGGTAATAAGAGTCACTATTGCGCTCCCATTGTCATACTCAGGGCAAATAGCACTGGCCTCTGTTTCCAGGATGTACAGTGTATTGGACTGAAGAAGATCTACTGTTCTTGTCAGGTTCCTAAGCAGAGTTGAACTAGATATGGCACATGTGTGTAGGTAGCACAGTTCTTTTGTACTCAGCAAGCTCACTGTTCTGGCCTTATAGGAAACACAGTAGAGTAGAAGAGTGCTCTTTCCTCAAAAGCAGAGTGTGTTTCTTGTAAGGCGAGCTAGTGTTTGTTTTCCAGTCCTAAATGAAGTTGAATCACATGCAGTTACCGTTCCTACGAGCAAGAGTTGTTTTCTGGTAAGGAAAGTTACTATTGTGCTCCCATTGCCATATACAGTGCAAATAGCACTCGCGTCTGTTCCCAGCAAGTACAGTGTATTGGACTGAAGAGGAGCTACTGTTCTTTTCAGTTTCCTAAGCAGACTTGAACTAGATATGGCCCGTGTGTGTAGGTAGCACAGTTCTTTTGTTCTGAGCAAGCTCAATGTTTGGACCCCATAGGAAACACAGTAGCGTAGAAGAGTGCTCTTTTCTCAAAAGCAGAGTGTGTTTCCTGTAAGGCGAGCTAGCGTTTGTTTCCCAGTCCTAAATGGAGTTGAATCACATGCAGTTTCTGGTCCTACGAGCACGAGTTGTTTTCTGGTAAGAAGAAACACTATTGCGCTCCCATTGCCATACACAGTGCAAAGAAGACTGGCGTCTGTACCCAGCATGTACAGCGTATTGGACTGAAGAGGATCTACTGTTCTTTTCAGTTTCCTAAGCAGAGTTGAACTAGATATGGCCTGTGTGTGTAGGAAGCACAGTTCTTTTGTTCTTAGCAAGCTCACTGTTCGAACCCCATAGGAAACACAGTAGAGTAGAAGAGTGCATTTTTCTCAAAAGCAGAGTGTGTTTCTTGTAAGGCGAGCTAGCGTTTGTTTCCCAGTCCTAAATGGAGTTGAAATACACATGCAGTTTCTGGTCCTACGAGCAAGGGTTGTTTTCTGGTAAGAAGAGTCACTATTGCGCTCCCTTTGCCATACATAGTGCAAATAGCCCTCTCGTCTGTTCCCAGCAAGTACAGTGTATTGGACTGAAGAGGAGCTACTGTTCTTGTCAGTTTCCTAAGCAGAGTTGAACTAGATATGGCCCGTGTGTGTAGGAAGCACAGTTCTTTTGTTCTCAGCAAGCTCACTGTTCGGACCCCATAGAAAACACAGTAGAGTAGAAGAGTGTTCTTTTCTCAAAAGCAGAGTGTGTTTCTTGTAAGGCGAGCTAGCGTTTGTTTCCCAGTCCTAAATGGAGTTGAATCAAATGCAGTTTTTGGTCCTACGAGCAAGAGTTGTTTTCTGGTAAGAAGAGTCACTATTGTGCTCCCATTGCCATACATAGTACAAATAACACTCACGTCTGTTTCCAGCAAGTACAGTGTATTGGTCTGAATAGGAGCTACTGTTCATGTCAGTTTCCTAAGCAGAATTTAACTAGATTTGGCCCGTGTGTGTAGGAAGCACAGTTCTTTTGTTCTGAGCAAGCTCACTGTTTGGAGCCCATAGGAAACACAGTAGAGTAAAAGAGTGCTCTTTTCTCAAAAGCAGAGTGTGTTTCTTGTAAGGCGAGCTAGCGTTTGTTTCCCAGTCCTAAATGGAGTTGAAATACACATGCAGTTTCTGGTCCTACGAGCAAGAGTTGTTTTCTGGTATGAAGAATCACTATTGAGCTCCCTTTGCCATACACAGTGCAAATAGCCCTCGCGTCTGTTCCCAGCAAGTACAGTGTATTGGACTGAAGAGGAGCTACTGTTCTTGTCAGTTTCCTAAGCAGAGTTGAACTAGATATGGCCCATGTGTGTAGGAAGCACAGTTCATTTGTACTCAGCAAGCTCACTGTTCTGGCCCTATAGGAAACACAGTAGAGTAGAAGAGTGCTCTTTCCTCAAAAGCAGAGTGTGTTTTTGTAAGGTGAGCTAGCGTTTGTTTCCCAGTCCTAAATGGAGTTGAATCACATGCAGTTTCGGTTCCTAGGAGCAAGAGTTGTTTTCTGGTAAGGAAAGTCACTATTGCGCTCCCATTGCCATACACAGTGCAAATAGCACTCGCGTCTGTTCCCAGCAAGTACAGTGTATTGGACTGAAGAGGATCTACTGTTCTTGTCAGTTTCCTAAGCAGAATTTAACTAGATTTGGCCCGTGTGTGTAGGAAGCACAGTTCTTTTGTTCTGAGCAAGCCCACTGTTTGGAGCCCATAGGAAAAACAGTAGAGTAGAAGAGTGCTCTTTCCTCAAAAGCAGAGTGTGTTTCTTGTAAGGCGAGCTAGCGTTTGTTTCCCAGTCCTAAATGGAGTTGAATCACATGCAGTTTCTGGTCCTACGAGCAAGAGTTGTTTTCTGGTAAGAAGAGTCACTATTGTGCTCCCATTGTCACACACAGGGCAAATAGCACTGGCGTCTGTTCCCAGCATGTACAGTCTATTGGACTGAAGAGATTCTACTGTTCTTGTCAGTTTCCTAAGCAGAATTGAACGAGATATGGCCCGTGTGTGTAGGAAGCACAGTTCCTTTGTTCTGTGCAAGCTCACATTTCGAACCCCATAGAAAACACAGTAGAGTAGAAGAGTGCATTTTTCTCAAAAGCAGAGTGTGTTTCTTGTAAGGCGAGCTAGCGTTTTTTTCCCAGTCCTAAATGGAGTTGAAATACACATGCAGTTTCTGGTCCTACGAGCAAGTGTTGTTTTCTGGTAAGAAGAGTCACTATTGTGCTCCCTTTGACATACACAGTGCAAATAGCCCTTGTGTCTGTTCCCAGCAAGCACAGTGTATTGGACTGAAGAGGAGCTACTGTTCTTGTCTGTTTCCTAAGTAGAGTTGAACTAGATTTGGCCCATGTGTGTAGGAAGCACAGTTCTTTTGTACTCAGCAAGCTCACTGTTCTGGCCCTATAGGAAACACAGTAGAGTAGAAGAGTGCTCTTCCCTCAAAAGCAGAGAGTGTTTTTTGTAAGGCGAGCTAGCGTTTGTTGCGCAGTCCTAAATGGAGTTGATTCACATGCAGTTTCCGTTCCTACGAGCAAGAGTTGTTTTCTGGTAAGGAAAGTCACTATTGCGCTCCCATTGCCATACACAGTGCAAATAGCACTGGCATCTGTACCCAGCATGTACAGTGTATTGGACTGAAGAGGATCTGCTGTTCTTGTCAGTTTCCTAAGCAGAATTGAACTAGATATGGCCCGTGTGTGCAGGAAGCGCAGTTCTTTTGTTCTGACCAAACTCACTGTTTGGACACCATAGGAAACACAGTAGAGTAGAAGAGTGCTCTTTTCTCAAAAGCAGAGTGTGTGTCTTGTAAGGCGAGCTAGCGTTTGTTTCCCACTCCAAAATGGAGTGGAATCACATGCAGTTTCTGGTCCTACAAGCAAGAGATGTTTTCTGGTAAGAAGAGTCACTATTGGGCTCCCATTGCCATACACAGTGCAAATAGCACTGGCGGCTGTACCCAGCATGTACAGTGTATTGGACTGAAGAGGACCTACTGTTCTTGTCAGTTTCCTAAGCAGAATTGAACTAGATATGGCACGTGTGTGTAGGAAGCACAGTTCTTTTGTTCTGAGCAAGCTCCCTGTTCTTGCCCTATAGGAAACACAGTAGAGTAGAAGAGTGCTCTTTTCTCAAAAGCAGAGTGTGTTTCTTGTAAGTCGAGCTAGCGTTTGTTTCCCAGTTCTAAATGGAGTTGAATCACATGTAGTTTCTGGTCCTACGAGCAAGAGATGTTTTCTGGTAAGAAGAGTCACTATTGCGCTCCCATTGCCATACACAGTGCAAATAGCACTCGCGTCTGTTCCCAGCAAGTACACTGTATTGGACTGAAGAAGAGCTACTATTCTTTTCAGTTTCCTAAGCAGAATTGAACTAGATATGGCCCGTGTGTGTAGGAAGCACAGTTCTTTTGTTCTGAGCAAGCTCACTGTTTGGACCCCATAGGAAACACAGTAGAGTAGAAGAGTGCTCTTTCCTCAAAAGCAGAGTGTGTTTCTTGTAAGGCGAGCTAGTGTTTGTTTCCCAGTCTTAATGGAGTTGAATCACATGCAGTTTCTGGTCCTACGAGCAAGGGTTGTTTTCTGGTAAGAAGAGTCACTATTACGCTCCCATTGCCATACACAGTGCAAATATCACTGGCGTCTGTACCCAGCATGTACAGCGTATTGGACTGAAGACGATCTACTGTTCTTTTCAGTTTCCTAAGCAGAGTTGAACTAGATATGGCCCGTGTGTGTAGGAAGCACAGTTCTTTTGTTCTGAGCAAGCTCACTGTTCTGGCCCTATAGGAAACACAGTAGAGTAGAAGAGGGCTCTTTCCTCAAAAGCAGAGTGTGTTTCTTGTAAGGCGAGCTAGCGTTTGTTTCCGAGTCCTAAATGGAGTTGAATCACATGCAGTTTCTGTTCCTACGAGCAAGAGTTGTTTTCTGGTAAGGAAAGTCACTATTGTGCTCCCATTTCCATACACTGTGCAAATAGCACTCGCGTCTGTTCCCAGCAAGTACAGTGTATTGGACTGAAGAGGAGCTACTGTTCTTGTCAGTTTCCTAAGCAGAGTTGAACTACATAAGGCCCATTTGTGTAGGAAGCACAGTTCTTTTGTTCTGAGCAAGCTCACTGTTCGAACCCCATAGGAAACACAGTAGAAAGAAGAGTGCTCTTTTCTCAAAAGCAGAGTGTGTTTCTTGTAAGGCGAGCTACCGTTTGTTTCCCAGTCCTAAATGGAGTTGAAATACACATGCAGTTTCTGGTCCTACCTGCAAGAGTTGTTTTCTGGTTAGAAGAGTCACTATTGCGCTCCCTTTTCATACACAATGCAAATAGCCCTCGCGTCTGTTCCCAGCAAGTACAGTGTATTGGACTGAAGAGGAGCTACTGTTCTTGTCAGTTTTCTAAGCAGAATTTAACTAGATTTGGCCCGTGTGTGTAGGAAGCACAGTTCTTTTGTTCTGAGCAAGCTCACTGTTTGGAGCCCATAGGAAACACAGTAGAGTAAAAGAGTGCTCTTTTCTCAAAAGCAGAGAGTGTTTCTTGTAAGGCGAGCTAGCGTTTGTTACCCAGTCCTAAATGGAGTTGAAATACACATGCAGTTTCTGGTCCTACGAGCAAGAGTTGTTTTCTGGTATGAAGAATCACTATTGCGCTCCCTTTGCCATACACAGTGCAAATAGCCCTCGCATCTGTTCCCAGCAAGTACAGTGTATTGGACTGAAGAGGAGCTACTGTTCTTGTCAGTTTCCTAAGCAGAGTTGAACTAGATATGGCCCATGTGTGTAGGAAGCACAGTTCATTTGTACTCAGCAAGCTCACTGTTCTGGCCCTATAGGAAACACAGTAGAGTAGAAGAGTGCTCTTTCCTCAAAAGCAGAGTGTGTTTTTGTAAGGCGAGCTAGCGTTTGTTTCGCAGTCCTAAATGGAGTTGAATCACATTCAGTTTCCGTTCCTATGAGCAAGAGTTGTTTTCTGGTAAGGAAAGTCACTATTGCGCTCACATTTCCATACACAGTGCAAATAGCACTCGCATCTGTTCCCAGCAAGTACAGTGTATTGGACTGAAGCGGAGCTACTGTTCTTGTCAGTTTGCTAAGCAGAGTTGAACTAGATATGGCCCCTGTGTGTAGGAAGCACAGTTCTTTTGTTCTGAGCAAGCTCACTGTTCGGACCACATAAGAAACACAGAAGAGTAGAAGAGTGCTCTTTTCTCAAAAGCAGAGTGTGTTTCTTGTAAGCTGAGCTAGTGTTTGTTTCCCAGTCCTAAATGGAGTTGAATCCCATGCAGTTTCTGGTCCTACGAGCAAGAGGTGTTTTCTGGTTAAAAAAAGTCACTATTGCGCTCCCATTGCCATATACAGTGTAAATAGCACTCGCGTCTGTTCCCAGCAATTACAGTGTATTGGACTGAAGCAGAGCTACGGTTCTTGTCAGTTTCCTAAGCAGAGTTGAACTAGATATGGCTCCTGTGTGTAGAAAGCACAGTTCTTTTTTTCTGAGCAAGCTCACTGTTCGGACCCCATAGAAAACACAGTCGAGTAGAAGAGTGCTCTTTTCTCAAAAGCAGAGTGTGTTTCTTGGAAGGCGAGCTAGTGTTTGTTTCCCAGTCCTAAATGGAGTTGAATCACATACAGTTTTTGGTCCTATGAGCAAGAGTTTTTTTCTGGTAAGGAAAGTCACTATTGCACTGCCATTGCCATACACAGTTCAAATAGCACTCGCGTCTGTTCCCAGCAAGTACAGTGTATTGGACTGAAGAGGAGCTACTGTTCTTGTCATTTTCCTAAGCAGAGTTGAACTAGATATGGCCCATGTGTGTAGGAAGCACAGTTCTTTTGTTCTGAGCAAGCTCACTGTTCGGACCCCATAGGAAACACAGTAGAGTAGAAGAGTGCTCTTTTCTCAAAGGGAGAGTGTGTTTCTTGTAAGGCAAGCTAGCATTTGTTTCCCAGTCCTAAATGGAGTTGAATCACATGCAGTTTCTTGTCCTACGAACAAGAGTTGTTTTCTGGTAAGAAGAGTCACTATTGCGCTCCCATTGTCATACACAGGGCAAATAGCACTGGCGTCTGTTCCCAGCATGTACAGTGTATTGGACTGAAGAGGATCTACTGTTCTTTTCAGTTTCCTTAGCAGAATTGAACTAGATATGGCAGTATTTGTATGAAGTACAGTTCTTTTGTTCTCAGCAAGCTCACTGTTCTGGCCCTAAAGGAAACACAGTAGAGTAGAAGAGTGCTCTTTTCTCAAAAGGAGAGTGTGTTTCTTGTAATGCGAGCTAGTGTTTGTTTCCCAGTCAGAAATGGAGTTGTATCCCATGCAGATTCTGGTCCTACGAGCAAGAGTTGTTTTCTGGTAAGAAGAGTCACTATTACTCTCCCATTGTCATAAACAGGGCAAATAGCACTGGCGTCTGTTCCCAGCAAGTACAGTGTATTGGACTGAAGAGGAGCTACTGTTCTTGTCAGTTTCCTAAGCAGAATTGAACTAGATATGGCCGTTTTGTAGGAAGCACAGTTCTTTTGTTCTGAGCAAACTCACTGTTCTGGCCCTATAGGAGACACAGTAGAGTAGAAGAGTGCTCTTTTCTCAAAAGCAGAGTGTGTTTCTTGTAAGGCGAGCTAGCGTTTGTTTCCCAGTCCTAAATGGAGTTGAATCACATGCAGTTTTTGGTCCTATGTGCAAGAGTTGTTTTCTGGTAAGGAAAGTCACTATTGTGCTCCCATTTCCATACACAGTGCAAATAGCACTCGCATCTCTTCAAAGCAAGTACAGTGTATTGGACTGAAGCGGAGCTACTGTTCTTGAAAGTTTGCTAAGCAGAGTTGAACTAGATATGGCCCCTATGTGTAGGAAGCACAATTCTTTTGTTCTGAGCAAGCTCACTATTCTGACCCCATAGGAAACACATTAGAGTAGAAGAGTGCTCTTTTCTCAAAAGCACAGTGTGTTTCTTGTAAGGCGAGCTAGCGTTTGTTTCCCAGTCCTAAATGGAGTTGAAACACATGCAGTTTATTGTACTACGAGCAAGAGTTGTTTTCTGGTAAGAAGAGTCACTATTGTGCTCCCATTGTCATACACCTGCAAATAGCACTGGCGTCTGTTCCCAGCATGTACAGTGTATTGGACTGAAGAGGATCTACTGTTCTTTTCAGTTTCCTTAGCAGAATTGAACTAGATATGGCAGTATTTGTATGAAGCACAGTTCTTTTGTTCTCAGCATGCTCACTGTTCTGGCCCTATAGGAAACACAGTAGAGTAGAAGAGTGCTCTTTTCTCAAAATGAGAGTGTGTTTCTTGTATGGCGAGCTAGTGTTTGTTTCCCAGTCCTAAATGGAGTTGAATCACATGCAGTTTTTGGTCCTACGAGCAAGAGTTGTTTCTGGTAAGTAAAGTCACTATTGCGTTCCCATTTCCATACACAGTGCAAATATCACTCGCGTCTGTTCCCAGCAAATACAGTGTATTGGACTGAAGAGGAGCTACTGTTCTTGTCAGTTTCCTAAGCAGAGTTGAACTAGATATGGCCCCTGTGTGTAGGAAGCACAGTTCTTTTGTTCTGAGCAAGCTCACTATTCGGACCCCATAGGAAACACAGTAGAGTAGAAGAGTGCTCTTTCCTCAAAAGCAGAGTGTGTTTCTTGTAAGGCGAGCTAGCGTTTGTTTCCCAGTCCTAAATGGAGTTGAATCACATGCAGTTTCTGGTCCTACGAGCAAGAGTTGTTTTCTGGTAAGAAGAGTCACTGTTGTGCTCCCATTGTCACACACAGGGCAAATAGCACTGGCGTCTGTTCCCAGCATGTACAGTCTATTGGACTGAAGAGATTCTACTGTTCTTGTCAGTTTCCTAAGCAGAATTGAACGAGATATGGCCCGTGTGTGTAGGAAGCACAGTTCTTTTGTTCTGAGCAAGCTCACATTTCGAACCCCATAGAAAACACAGTAGAGTAGAAGAGTGCATTTTTCTCAAAAGCAGAGTGTGTTTCTTGTAAGGCGAGCTAGCGTTTTTTTCCCAGTCCTAAATGGAGTTGAAATACACATGCAGTTTCTGGTCCTACGAGCAAGTGTTGTTTTCTGGTAAGAAGAGTCACTATTGTGCTCCCTTTGACATACACAGTGCAAATAGCCCTTGTGTCTGTTCCCAGCAAGCACAGTGTATTGGACTGAAGAGGAGCTACTGTTCTTGTCTGTTTCCTAAGCAGAGTTGAACTAGATTTGGCCCATGTGTGTAGGAAGCACAGTTCTTTTGTACTCAGCAAGCTCACTGTTCTGGCCCTATAGGAAACACAGTAGAGTAGAAGAGTGCTCTTCCCTCAAAAGCAGAGAGTGTTTTTTGTAAGGCGAGCTAGCGTTTGTTGCGCAGTCCTAAATGGAGTTGATTCACATGCAGTTTCCGTTCCTACGAGCAAGAGTTGTTTTCTGGTAAGGAAAGTCACTATTGCGCTCCCATTGCCATACACAGTGCAAATAGCACTGGCATCTGTACCCAGCATGTACAGTGTATTGGACTGAAGAGGATCTGCTGTTCTTGTCAGTTTCCTAAGCAGAATTGAACTAGATATGGCCCGTGTGTGCAGGAAGCGCAGTTCTTTTGTTCTGACCAAACTCACTGTTTGGACACCATAGGAAACACAGTAGAGTAGAAGAGTGCTCTTTTCTCAAAAGCAGAGTGTGTGTCTTGTAAGGCGAGCTAGCGTTTGTTTCCCAGTTCTAAATGGAGTTGAATCACATGTAGTTTCTGGTCCTACGAGCAAGAGATGTTTTCTGGTAAGAAGAGTCACTATTGCGCTCCCATTGCCATACACAGTGCAAATAGCACTCGCGTCTGTTCCCAGCAAGTACACTGTATTGGACTGAAGAAGAGCTACTATTCTTTTCAGTTTCCTAAGCAGAATTGAACTAGATATGGCCCGTGTGTGTAGGAAGCACAGTTCTTTTGTTCTGAGCAAGCTCACTGTTTGGACCCCATAGGAAACACAGTAGAGTAGAAGAGTGCTCTTTTCTCAAAAGCAGAGTGTGTTTCTTGTAAGGCGAGCTAGTGTTTGTTTCCCAGTCTTAATGGAGTTGAATCACATGCAGTTTCTGGTCCTACGAGCAAGGGTTGTTTTCTGGTAAGAAGAGTCACTATTACGCTCCCATTGCCATACACAGTGCAAATATCACTGGCGTCTGTACCCAGCATGTACAGCGTATTGGACTGAAGACGATCTACTGTTCTTTTCAGTTTCCTAAGCAGAGTTGAACTAGATATGGCCCGTGTGTGTAGGAAGCACAGTTCTTTTGTTCTGAGCAAGCTCACTGTTCTGGCCCTATAGGAAACACAGTAGAGTAGAAGAGGGCTCTTTCCTCAAAAGCAGAGTGTGTTTCTTGTAAGGCGAGCTAGCGTTTGTTTCCGAGTCCTAAATGGAGTTGAATCACATGCAGTTTCTGTTCCTACGAGCAAGAGTTGTTTTCTGGTAAGGAAAGTCACTATTGTGCTCCCATTTCCATACACTGTGCAAATAGCACTCGCGTCTGTTCCCAGCAAGTACAGTGTATTGGACTGAAGAGGAGCTACTGTTCTTGTCAGTTTCCTAAGCAGAGTTGAACTACATAAGGCCCATTTGTGTAGGAAGCACAGTTCTTTTGTTCTGAGCAAGCTCACTGTTCGAACCCCATAGGAAACACAGTAGAAAGAAGAGTGCTCTTTTCTCAAAAGCAGAGTGTGTTTCTTGTAAGGCGAGCTACCGTTTGTTTCCCAGTCCTAAATGGAGTTGAAATACACATGCAGTTTCTGGTCCTACCTGCAAGAGCTGTTTTCTGGTTAGAAGAGTCACTATTGCGCTCCCTTTTCATACACAATGCAAATAGCCCTCGCGTCTGTTCCCAGCAAGTACAGTGTATTGGACTGAAGAGGAGCTACTGTTCTTGTCAGTTTTCTAAGCAGAATTTAACTAGATTTGGCCCGTGTGTGTAGGAAGCACAGTTCTTTTGTTCTGAGCAAGCTCACTGTTTGGAGCCCATAGGAAACACAGTAGAGTAAAAGAGTGCTCTTTTCTCAAAAGCAGAGAGTGTTTCTTGTAAGGCGAGCTAGCGTTTGTTACCCAGTCCTAAATGGAGTTGAAATACACATGCAGTTTCTGGTCCTACGAGCAAGAGTTGTTTTCTGGTATGAAGAATCACTATTGCGCTCCCTTTGCCATACACAGTGCAAATAGCCCTCGCATCTGTTCCCAGCAAGTACAGTGTATTGGACTGAAGAGGAGCTACTGTTCTTGTCAGTTTCCTAAGCAGAGTTGAACTAGATATGGCCCATGTGTGTAGGAAGCACAGTTCATTTGTACTCAGCAAGCTCACTGTTCTGGCCCTATAGGAAACACAGTAGAGTAGAAGAGTGCTCTTTCCTCAAAAGCAGAGTGTGTTTTTGTAAGGCGAGCTAGCGTTTGTTTCGCAGTCCTAAATGGAGTTGAATCACATTCAGTTTCCGTTCCTATGAGCAAGAGTTGTTTTCTGGTAAGGAAAGTCACTATTGCGCTCCCATTGCCATACACAGTTCAAATAGCACTCGCGTCTGTTCCCAGCAATTACAGTGTATTGGACTGAAGAGGATCTACTGTTCTTGTCAGTTTCCTAAGCAGAATTTAACTAGATTTGGCCCGTGTGTGTAGGAAGCACAGTTCTTTTGTTCTGAGCAAGCCCACTGTTTGGAGCCCATAGGAAACACAGTAGAGTAAAAGAGTGTTCTTTTCTCAAAAGCAGAGTGTGTTTCTTGTAAGGCGAGCTAGCATTTGTTTCCCAGTCCTAAATGGAGTTGAATCACATGCAGTTTCTGGTCCTACGCGCAAGAGTTGTTTTCTGGTAAGAAGAGTCACTATTGCGCTCCCATTGCCATACACAGTGCAAATAGCACTGGCGTTTGTACCCAGCATGTACAGTGTATTGGACTGAAGAGGATCTACTGTACTTGTCAGTTTCCTAAGCAGAATTGAACTAGATATGGCCCGTGTGTGTAGGAAGCACAGTTCTTTTTTTCTGAGCAAGCTCACTGTTCTGGCCCTATAGGAAACACAGTAGAGTAGAAGAGTGCTCTTTTCTCAAAAGCAGAGTGTATTTCTTGTAAGGAGAGATAGCGTTTGTTTCCCAGTCCTAAATGGAGTTGAATCACATGCAGTTTCTGGTCCTACGAGCAAGAGTTTTTCTGGTAATAAGAGTCACTATTGCGCTCCCATTGTCATACTCAGGGCAAATAGCACTGGCCTCTGTTCCCAGGATGTACATTGTATTGGACTGAAGAAGATCTACTGTTCTTGTCAGGTTCCTAAGCAGAGTTGAACTAGATATGGCCCATGTGTGTAGGAAGCACAGTTCTTTTGTACTCAGCAAGCACACTGTTCTGGCCCTATAGGAAACACGGTAGAGTAGAAGAGTGCTCTTTCCTCAAAAGCAGAGTGTGTTTCTTGTAAGGCGAGCTAGTGTTTGTTTCCCAGTTATAAAATGGAGTTGAATCAAATGCAGTTTTTGGTCCTACGAGCAAGAGTTGTTTTCTGGTAAGAAGAGTCACTATTGCACTCCCTTTGCCATACATAGTGCAAATAGCCCTCTCGTGTGTTCCCAGCAAGTACAGTGTATTGGACTGAAGAGGAGCTACTGTTCTTGTCAGTTTCCTAAGCAGAGTTGAACTAGATATGGCCCGTGTGTGTAGGAAGCACAGTTCTTTTGTTTTCAGCAAGCTCACTGTTCGGACCCCATAGAAAACACAGTAGAGTAGACGAGTGCTCTTTTCTCAAAAGCAGAGTGTGTTTCTTGTAAGGCGAGCTAGCGTTTGTTTCCCAGTCCTAAATGGAGTTGAATCAAACACAGTTTTTGGTCCTACGAGCAAGAGTTGTTTTCTGGTAATAAGAGTCACTATTGTGCTCCCATTGCCATACATAGTACAAATAACACTCGCGTCTGTTTCCAGCAAGTACAGTGTATTGGTCTGAAGAGGAGCTACTGTTCATGTCAGTTTCCTAAGCAAAGTTGAACTAAATAAGGCCCGTGTGTGTAGGAAGCACAGTTCTTTTGTTCTGAGCAAGCTCACTGTTCGAACCCCATAGGAAACACAGTAGAGAGAAGAGTTTTCTTTTCTCAAAAGCAGAGTGTGTTTTCTGTAAGGCGAGCTAGCGTTTGTTTCCCAGTCCTAAATGGAGTTGAAATACACATGCAGTTTCTGGTCTTACGAGCAAGAGTTGTTTTCTGGTAAGAAGAGTCACTATTGCGCTCCCATTGTCATACTCAGGGCAAATAGCACTGGCCTCTGTTTCCAGGATGTACAGTGTATTGACTGAAGAAGATCTACTGTTCTTGTCAGGTTCCTAAGCAGAGTTGAACTAGATATGGCACATGTGTGTAGGTAGCACAGTTCTTTTGTACTCAGCAAGCTCACTGTTCTGGCCTTATAGGAAACACAGTAGAGTAGAAGAGTGCTCTTTCCTCAAAAGCAGAGTGTGTTTCTTGTAAGGCGAGCTAGTGTTTGTTTTCCAGTCCTAAATGAAGTTGAATCACATGCAGTTACTGTTCCTACGAGCAAGAGTTGTTTTCTGGTAAGGAAAGTCACTATTGCGCTCCCATTGCCATACACAGTGCAAATAGCACTGGCATCTGTACCCAGCATGTACAGTGTATTGGACTGAAGAGGATCTGCTGTTCTTGTCAGTTTCCTAAGCAGAATTGAACTAGATATGGCCCGTGTGTGCAGGAAGCACAGTTCTTTTGTTCTGACCAAGCTCACTGTTTGGACACCATAGGAAACACAGTAGAGTAGAAGAGTGCTCTTTTCTCAAAAGCAGAGTGTGTGTCTTGTAAGGCGAGCTAGCGTTTGTTTCCCACTCCAAAATGGAGTGGAATCACATGCAGTTTCTGGTCCTACAAGCAAGAGATGTTTTCTGGTAAGAAGAGTCACTATTGGGCTCCCATTGCCATACACAGTGCAAATAGCACTGGCGGCTGTACCCAGCATGTACAGTGTATTGGACTGAAGAGGACCTACTGTTCTTGTCAGTTTCCTAAGCAGAATTGAACTAGATATGGCACGTGTGTGTAGGAAGCACAGTTCTTTTGTTCTGAGCAAGCTCCCTGTTCTGGCCCTATAGGAAACACAGTAGAGTAGAAGAGGGCTCTTTCCTCAAAAGCAGAGTGTGTTTCTTGTAAGGCGAGCTAGCGTTTGTTTCCCAGTCCTAAATGGAGTTGAATCACATGCAGTTTCTGTTCCTACGAGCAAGAGTTGTTTTCTGGTAAGGAAAGTCACTATTGTGCTCCCATTTCCATACACAGTGCAAATAGCACTGGCGTCTGACCCAGCATGTACAGCGTATTGGAATGAAGAGGATCTCCTTTTCTTTTCAGTTTCCTAAGCAGAGTTGAACTAGATATGGCCCATGTGTGTAGGAAGCACAGTTCTTTTGTTCTGAACAAGCTCACTGTTCGGACCGCATAGGAAACACAGTAGAGTAGAAGAGTGCTCTTTTCTCAAAAGCAGAGTGTGTTTCTTGTAAGGCGAGCTAACGTTTGTTTCCTAGTCCTAAATGGAGTTGAATCAAATGCAGTTTTTGGTCCTACGAGCAAGAGTTGTTTTCTGGTAAGAAGAGTCACTATTGCGCTCCCTTTGCCATACATAGTGCAAATAGCCCTCTCATCTGTTCCCAGCAAGTACAGTGTATTGGACTGAAGAGGAGCTACTGTTCTCGACAGTTTCCTAAACAGAGTTGAACTAGATATGGCCTGTGTGTGTAGGAAGCACAGTTCTTTTGTTCTCAGCAAGCTCACTGTTCGGACCACATAAAAAACACAGTAGAGTAGAAGAGTGCTCTTTTCCTAAAAGCAGAGTGTGTTTCTTGTAAGGCGAGCTAGCGTTTGTTTCCCAGTCCTAAATGGAGTTGAATCAAATGCAGTTTTTGGTCCTATGAGCAAGAGTTGTTTACTGGTAAGAAGAGTCACTATTGCGCTCCCAATGCCATACATAGTACAAATAACATTCGTGTCTGTTTCCAGCAAGTAGAGTGTATTGGTCTGAAGAGGAGCGACTGTTCATGTCAGTTTCCTAAGCAAAGTTGAACTAGATAAGGCCGTGTGTGTAGAAAGCACAGTTCTTTTGTTCTGAGCAAGCTCACTGTTCGAACCCCATAGGAAACACAGTAGAGAGAAGAGTGCACTTTTCTCAAAAGCAGATTGTGTTTCTTGTAAGGCGAGCTACCATTTGTTTCCTAGTCCTAAATGGAGTTGAAATACACATGCAGTTTCTGGTCCTACCAGCAAGAGTTGTTTTCTGGTTAGAAGAGTCACTATTGCGCTCCCTTTGCCATACACAATGCAAATAGCACTCGCGTCTGTTCCCAGCAAGTACAGTGTATTGGAGTGAAGAGGAGCTATTGTTCTTGTCAGTTTCCTAAGCAGAGTTGAACTAGATATGGCCCATGTGTGTAGGAAGCACATTTCTTTTGTTCTCAGCAAGCTCACTGTTCGGACCCCATAGGAAACACAGTAGAGTAGAAGAGTGCTCTTTTCTCAAAAGCAGAGTGTGTTTCTTGTAAGGCGAGCTAGCGTTTGTTTCCCAGTCCTAAATGGAGTTGAATCACATGCAGTTTCTGGTCCTACGAGCAAGAGTTGTTTTCTGGTAAGAAGAGTCACTATTGCACTCCCATTGCCATACACAGTGCAAATAGCACTGTCGTATGTATCCAGCATGTACAGTGTATTGGACTGAAGAGGATCTACTGTTCTTTTCAGTTTCCTAAGCAGAATTGAACTAGATATGGCCCGTGTGTGTAGGAAGCACAGTTCTTTTGTTCTGAGCAAGCTCACTGTTCTAGCCCTGTAGGAAACACAGTGGAGTAGAAGAGTGCTCTTTTCTCAAAAGCAGAGTGTGTTTCTTGTAAGGCGAGCTAGCGTTTGTTTCCCAGTCCTAAATGGAGTTGAATCACATGCAGTTTCTGGTCCTACGAGCAAGAGTTTTTTCTGGTAAGAAGAGTCACTATTGCGCTCCCATTGTCATACACAGGGCAAATAACACTGGCCTCTGTTCTCAGCATGTACAGTGTATTGGACTGAAGGGGATCTACTGTTTTTGTCAGGTTCCTAAGCAGAGTTGAACTAGACATGGCCCATGTGTGTAGGAAGCACAGTTCTTTTGTACTCAGCAAGCTCACTGTTCTGACCCTATAGGAAACACAGTAGAGTAGAAGAGTGCTCTTTCCTCAAAAGCAGAGTGTGGTTCTTTTAAGGCGAGCTAGCATTTGTTTCCCAGTCCTAAATGGAGTTGAATCACATGCAGTTTCCGTTCCTACGAGCAAGAGTTGTTTTCTGGTAAGGAAAGTCACTATTGCGCTCCCATTTCCATACACAGTGCAAATAGTCCTCACGTCTGTTCCCAGCAAGTACAGTGTATTGGACTGAATAGGAGCTACTCTTCGTGTCAGTTTCCTAAGCAGAATTGAACTAGATATGGCCCGTGTGTGTAGTAAGCACAATTCTTTTGTACTCAGCAAGCTCACTATTTGGACCCCATAGGAAAAACAGTAAAGTAGAAGAGTGCTCTTTTCTCAAAAGCAGAGTGTGTTTCTTGTAAGGCGAGCTAGCATTTATTTCCCAGTCCTAAATGGAGTTGAAATACACATGCAGTTTCTGGTCCTACCAGCAAGAGTTGTTTTCTGGTTAGAAGAGTCACTATTGCGCTCCCTTTGCCATACACAGTGCAAATAGCCCTCATGTCTGTTCCCAGCAAGTACAGTGTATTGGACTGAAGAGGAGCTACTGTTCTTGTCAGTTTCCTAAGCAGAGTTGAACTAGATATGGCCATGTGTGTAGGAAGCACAGTTCTTTTGTACTCAGCAAGCTCACTGTTCTGGCCCTATAGAAAACACAGTAGAGTAGAAGAGTGCTCTTTCCTCAAAAGCAGAGTGTGTTTTTGTAAGGCGAGCTAGCGTTTGTTTCCCAGTCCTAAACGGAGTTGAATCACATGCAGTTTCCGTTCCTAGGAGCAAGAGTTGTTTTCTGGTAAGAAAAGTCACTGTTGCGCTCCCATTTCCATACACAGTGCAAATAGCCCTCGCGTCTGTTCCCAGCAAGTACAGTGTATTGGACTGAAGAGGAGCTACTGTTCTTGTCAGTTTGCTAAGCAGAATAGAACAAGATATGGCCCGTGTGTGTAGGAAGAACAGTTCTTTTGTTCTGAGCAAGCTCACTGTTTGGACCCCATAGGAAACACAGTAGAGTAGAAGAGTGCTCTTTTCTCAAAAGCAGAGTGTGTTTCTTGTAAGGCGAGCTAGCGTTTGTTTCCCAGTCCTAAATGGAGTTGAATCACATGCAGTTTCTTGTCCTATGAGCAAGAGTTGTTTTCTGGTAAGAAGAGTCACTATTGCGCTCCCATTGCCATACACAGTGCAAATAGCACTCGTGTCTGTTCCCAGCATGTACAGTGTATTGGACTGAAGAGGAGCTACTGTTCTTTTCAGTTTCCTAAGCAGAATTGAACTAGATATGGCCCGTGTGTGTAGGAAGCACAGTTCTTTTGTTCTGAGCAAGCTCACTGTTTGGACCCCATAGGAAACACAGTAGAGTAGAAGAGTGCTCTTTTCTCAAAAGCAGAGAGTGTTTCTTGTAAGGCGAGCTAGCGTTTGTTTCCCAGTCCTAAATGGAGTTGAATCACATGCAGTTTCTGGTCCTACGAGCAAGAGTTGTTTTCTGGTAAGAAGAGTCACTATTGCGCTCCCATTGCCATACATAGTGCAAATAGCACTGGCGTCTGTACCCAGCATGTACCGCGTATTGGACTGAAGAGGATCTACTGTTCTTTTCAGTTTCCTAAGCAGAGTTGAACTAGATATGGCCCGTGTGTGAAAGAAGCACAGTTCTTTTGTTCTGAGCAAGCTCACTATTCGGACCCCATAGGAAACACAGTAGAGTAGAAGAGTGCTCTTTTCTCAAAAGCAGAGTGTGTTTCTTGTAAGGCGAGCTAGCTTTTCTTTCCCAGTCCTAAATGGAGTTGAATCACATGCAGTTTCTGGTCCTACGAGTAAGAGTTGTTTTCTGGTAAGAAGAGTCACTATTGCGCTCCCATTGTCACACACAGGGCAAATAGCACTGGCGTCTGTTCCTAGCATGTACAGTCTATTGGACTGAAGAGGTTCTACTGTTCTTGTCAGTTTCCTAAGCAGAATTGAACATGATATAGCCCGTGTGTGTAGGAAGCACAGTTCTTTTGTTCTGAGCAAGCTCACATTTCGAACCCCATAGAAAATACAGTAGAGAGAAGAGTGCTCTTTTCTCAAAAGCAGAGTGTGTTGCTTGTAAGGCGAGATAGCGTTTGTTTCCCAGTTCTAAATGGAGTTGAAATACACATGCAGTTTCTGGTCCTACGAGCAAGATTTGTTTTCTCGTAAGAAGAGTCACTATTGCACTCCCTTTGCCATACACAGTGCAAATACCCTCGCGTCTCTTCAGAGCAAGTACAGTGTATTGGACTGAAGAGGAGCTACTGTTCTTGTCAGTTTCCTAAGCAGAATTGATCTAGATATGGCCCGTGTGTGTGGGAAGCACAGTTCTTTTGTTCTCAGCAAGCTCACTGTTCTGGCCATATAGAAAACACAGTAGAGAAGAAGAGTGCTCTTTTCTCAAAAACAGAGTGTGTTTCTTGTAAGTCGAGCTAGCGTTTGTTTACCAGTCCTAAATGGAGTTGAATCAAATGCAGTTTTTGATCCTACGAGCAAGAGTTGTTTTCTGGTAAGAAGAGTCACTATTGCGCTCCAATTGCCATACATAGTACAAATAACACTCGCGTCAGTTTCCAGCAAGTACAGTGTATTGGTCTGAAGAGGAGCTACTGTTAATGTCAGTTTCCTAAGCAAAGTTGAACTAGATAAGGCCCGTGTGTGTAGGAAGCACAGTTCTTTTGTTCTGAGCAAGCTCACAGTTCGAACACCATAGGAAACACAGTAGAGAGAAGAGTGCTCTTTTCTCAAAAGCAGAGTGTGTTTCTTGTAAGGCGAGCTACCGTTTGTTTCCCAGTCCTAAATGGAGTTGAATCAAATGCAGTTTTTGGTCCTACGAGCAAGAGTTGTTTTCTGGTAAGAAGAGTCACTATTGTGCTCCCATTGCCATACACAGTGCAAATAGCACTGGCGTCTGTACCCAGCATGTACAGTGTATTGGACTGAAGAGGATCTACTGTTCTTGTCAGTTTCTTAAGCAGAATTGAACTAGATATGGCCCGTGTGTGTAGGAAGCACAGTTCTTTTGTTCTGAGCAAGCTCACTGTTCTAGCCCTATAAGAAACACAGTAGAGTAGAAGAGTGCTCTTTTCTCAAAAGCAGAGTGTGTTTCTTCTAAGGCGAGGTAGCATTTGTTTTCCAGTCCTAAATGGAGTTGAATCACATGCAGTTTCTGGTCCTACGAGCAAGAGTTTTTTCTGGTAATAAGAGTCACTATTGTGCTCCCATTGTCATACACAGGGCAAATAGCACTGGTCTCTGTTCTCAGCATGTACAGTGTATTGGACTGAAGAGGAGCTACTGTTCTTGTCAGGTTCCTAAGCAGAGTTGAACTAGATATGGCCCATGTGTGTAGGAAGCAGAGTTTGTTTGTACTTAGCAAGCTCATTGTTCTGGCCCTATAAGAAACACAGTAGAGTAGAAGAGTGCTCTTTCCTCAAAAGCAGAGTGTGTTTCTTGTAAGGCGAGCTAGTGTTTGTTTCCCAGTCCTAAATGGAGTTGAATCACATGCAGTTTCTGGTCCTATGAGCAAGAGTTGTTTTCTGGTAAGAAGAGTCACTATTGTGCTCCCATTGCCATGCACAGTGCAAATAGCACTCTCGTCTGTTCCCAGCAAGTACAGTGTATTGGACTGAAGAGGAGCTCCTGTTCTTGTCAGTTTCCTAAGCAGAATTGAACTAGGTATGGCCCGTGTGTGTAGGAAGCACAGTTCTTTTTGTTCTGAGCAAGCTCACTGTTGGACACCATAGGAAACACAGTAGAGTATACGAGTGCTCTTTTCTCAAAAGCAGAGTGTGTTTCTTGTAAGGCGAGCTAGCATTTGATTCCCAATCCTAAATGGAGTTGAATCACATGCAGTTTCTGGTCCTATGAGCAAGAGTTGTTTTCTGTTAAGAAGAGTCACTATTGCACTCCCATTGCCATACACAGTACAAATTGCACAGGCGTCTGTACCCAGCATGTACAGTGTATTGGACTGAAGAGGATCTACTGTTCTTGTCATGTTCCTAAGCAGAGTTGAACTAGATATGGCCCATGTGTGTAGGAAGCACAGTTCTTTTGTACTCAGCAAGCTCACTGTTCTGGCCCTATAGGAAACACAGTAGAGTAGAAGAGTGCTCTTTTCTCAAAAACAGAGTGTGTTTCTTGTAAGGCGAGCTAGCGTTTGTTTCCCAGTCCTAAATGGAGTTGAATCACATGCAGTTTCTAGTCATAACAGCAAGAGTTGTTTTCTGGTAAGAAGAGTCACTATTGTGCTCCCATTGTCACACACAGGGCAAATAGCACTGGCGTCTGTTCCTAGCATGTACAGTATTGGACTGAAGAGGTTCTACTGTTCTTGTCAGTTTCCTAAGCAGAATAGAACAAGATATGGCCCGTGTGTGTAGGAAGCACAGTTCTTTTGTTCTGAGCAAGCTCACTGTTTGGACCCCATTGGAAACACATTAGAGTAGATGTGCGCCCTATTCTCAAAAGCAGAGTGTGTTTCTTGTAAGGCGAGCTAGCATTTGTTTCCCAGTCCTAAATGGAGTTGAAATACACATGCAGTTTCTGGTCCTACGAGCAAGAGTTGTTTTCTCATAAGAAGAGTCACTACTGCGCTCCCTTTGCCTTACACAGTGCAAAAGGCCTCGCGTCTGTTCCCAGCAAGTACAGTCTATTGGACTGAAGAGGAGCTACTGTTCTTGTCAGTTTCCTAAGCAGAATTGAACTAGATATGGCCCGTGTGTGTAGGAAGCACAGTTCTTTTGTTCTGAGCAAGCTCACTGTTTGGACCCCATAGGAATCACATTAGAGTAGAAGAGTGCTCTTTTCTCAAAAGCAGAGTGTGTTTCTTGTAAGGCGAGCTAGCTTTTCTTTCCCAGTCCTAAATGGAGTTGAATCACATGCAGTTTCTGGTCCTACGAGTAAGAGTTGTTTTCTGGTAAGAAGAGTCACTATTGCGCTCCCATTGTCACACACAGGGCAAATAGCACTGGCGTCTGTTCCTAGCATGTACAGTCTATTGGACTGAAGAGGTTCTACTGTTCTTGTCAGTTTCCTAAGCAGAATTGAACATGATATAGCCCGTGTGTGTAGGAAGCACAGTTCTTTTGTTCTGAGCAAGCTCACATTTCGAACCCCATAGAAAATACAGTAGAGAGAAGAGTGCTCTTTTCTCAAAAGCAGAGTGTGTTGCTTGTAAGGCGAGATAGCGTTTGTTTCCCAGTTCTAAATGGAGTTGAAATACACATGCAGTTTCTGGTCCTACGAGCAAGATTTGTTTTCTTCGTAAGAAGAGTCACTATTTCACTCCCTTTGCCATACACAGTGCAAATACCCTCGCGTCTCTTCAGAGCAAGTACAGTGTATTGGACTGAAGAGGAGCTACTGTTCTTGTCAGTTTCCTAAGCAGAATTGATCTAGATATGGCCCGTGTGTGTGGGAAGCACAGTTCTTTTGTTCTCAGCAAGCTCACTGTTCTGGCCATATAGAAAACACAGTAGAGTAGAAGAGTGCTCTTTTCTCAAAAACAGAGTGTGTTTCTTGTAAGTCGAGCTAGCGTTTGTTTACCAGTCCTAAATGGAGTTGAATCAAATGCAGTTTTTGATCCTACGAGCAAGAGTTGTTTTCTGGTAAGAAGAGTCACTATTGCGCTCCCATTGCCATACATAGTACAAATAACACTCGCGTCAGTTTCCAGCAAGTACAGTGTATTGGTCTGAAGAGGAGCTACTGTTAATGTCAGTTTCCTAAGCAAAGTTGAACTAGATAAGGCCCGTGTGTGTAGGAAGCACAGTTCTTTTGTTCTGAGCAAGCTCACAGTTCGAACACCATAGGAAACACAGTAGAGAGAAGAGTGCTCTTTTCTCAAAAGCAGAGTGTGTTTCCTGTAAGGCGAGCTACCGTTTGTTTCCCAGTCCTAAATGGAGTTGAATCAAATGCAGTTTTTGGTCCTACGAGCAAGAGTTGTTTTCTGGTAAGAAGAGTCACTATTGTGCTCCCATTGCCATACACAGTGCAAATAGCACTGGCGTCTGTACCCAGCATGTACAGTGTATTGGACTGAAGAGGATCTACTGTTCTTGTCAGTTTCTTAAGCAGAATTGAACTAGGTATGGCCCGTGTGTGTAGGAAGCACAGTTCTTTTGTTCTGAGCAAGCTCACTGTTGGACACCATAGGAAACACAGTAGAGTATACGAGTGCTCTTTTCTCAAAAGCAGAGTGTGTTTCTTGTAAGGCGAGCTAGCATTTGATTCCCAATCCTAAATGGAGTTGAATCACATGCAGTTTCTGGTCCTATGAGCAAGAGTTGTCTTCTGTTAAGAAGAGTCACTATTGCACTCCCATTGCCATACACAGTACAAATTGCACAGGCGTCTGTACCCAGCATGTACAGTGTATTGGACTGAAGAGGATCTACTGTTCTTGTCATGTTCCTAAGCAGAGTTGAACTAGATATGGCCCATGTGTGTAGGAAGCACAGTTCTTTTGTACTCAGCAAGCTCACTGTTCTGGCCCTATAGGAAACACAGTAGAGTAGAAGAGTGCTCTTTTCTCAAAACAGAGTGTGTTTCTTGTAAGGCGAGCTAGCGTTTGTTTCCCAGTCCTAAATGGAGTTGAATCACATGCAGTTTCTAGTCATACGAGCAAGAGTTGTTTTCTGGTAAGAAGAGTCACTATTGTGCTCCCATTGTCACACACAGGGCAAATAGCACTGGCGTCTGTTCCTAGCATGTACAGTATTGGACTGAAGAGGTTCTACTGTTCTTGTCAGTTTCCTAAGCAGAATAGAACAAGATATGGCCCGTGTGTGTAGGAAGCACAGTTCTTTTGTTCTGAGCAAGCTCACTGTTTGGACCCCATTGGAAACACATTAGAGTAGATGTGTGCCCTATTCTCAAAAGCAGAGTGTGTTTCTTGTAAGGCGAGCTAGCGTTTGTTTCCCAGTCCTAAATGGAGTTGAAATACACATGCAGTTTCTGGTCCTACGAGCAAGAGTTGTTTTCTCATAAGAAGAGTCACTACTGCGCTCCCTTTGCCTTACACAGTGCAAAAGGCCTCGCGTCTGTTCCCAGCAAGTACAGTCTATTGGACTGAAGAGGAGCTACTGTTCTTGTCAGTTTCCTAAGCAGAATTGAACTAGATATGGCCCGTGTGTGTAGGAAGCACAGTTCTTTTGTTCTGAGCAAGCTCACTGTTTGGACCCCATAGGAAACACAGTAGAGTAGAAGAGTGCTCTTTTCTCAAAAGCAGAGTGTGTTTCTTGTAAGGCGAGCTAGCGTTTGTTTCCCAGTCTTAAATGGAGTTGAATCACATGCAGTTTCTGGTCCTATGAGCAAGGGTTGTTTTCTGGTAAGAAGAGTCACTATTGCGCTCCCATTGCCATACACAGTGCAAATGGCACTGGCGTCTGTACCCAGCATGTACAGCTTATTCGACTGAGGAGGATCTACTGTTCTTTTCAGTTTCCTAAGCAGAGTTGAACTAGATATGTTCCGTGTGTGTAGGAAGCACAGTTCTTTTTTTCTGAGCAAGCTCACTGTTCAGACCCCATAGGAAACACAGTAGAGTAGAAGAGTGCTCTTTTCTCAAAAGCAGAGTGTGTTTCTTGAAAGGCGTGGTAGCGTTTGTTTCCCAGTCCTAAATGGAGTTGAATCACATGCAGTTTCTGGTCCTACGAGCAAGAGTTTTTTCTGGTAATAAGAGTCACTATTGCGCTCCCATTGTCATACACAGGGCATATAGCACTGGCCTCTGTTCTCAGCATGTACAGTGTATTGGACTGAAGAGGATCTACTGTTCTTGTCAGGTTCCTAAGCAGAGTTGAACTAGATATGGCCCATGTGTGTAGGAAGCACAGTTCTTTTGTACTCAGCAAGCTCACTGTTCTGGCCCTATAGGAAACACAGTAGAGTAGAATAGTGCTCTTTCCTCAAAAGCAGAGTGTGTTTCTTGTAAGGCGAGCTAGCGTTTGTTTCCCAGTCTTAAATGGTGTTGAATCACATGCAGTTTCTGTTCCTAGGAGCAAGAGTTGGTTTCTGGTAAGGAAAGTCACTATTGCGCTCCCATTGCCATACACAGTGCAAATAGCACTCGCGTTTGCTCTCAGCAAGTACAGTGTATTGGATTGAAGAGGAGCCACTGTTCTTGTCAGTTTCCTAAGCAGACTTGAACTAGATATGGCCCGTGTGTGTAGGAAGCACAGTTCATTTGTTCTGAGCAAGCTCACTGTTCAGACCCCATAGGAAACACAGTAGAGTAGAAGAGTACTCTTTTCTCAAAAGCAGAGTGTGTTTCTTGTAAGGCGAGCTAGCTTTTGTTTCCAAGTCGTAAATGAAGTTGAATCACATGCAGTTTCTGGTCCTACAAGTAGAGTTGTTTTTTGGTAAGAAGAGTCACTCTTGTGCTCCCATTGCCATACACAGTGCAAATAGCACTTGCGTCTTTTCCAATCAAGTACAGTGTATTGGACTGAAGAGAAGATACTGTTCTTGTCAGTTTCCTGAGCAGAGTTGAACTAGATATGGCCCGTGTGTATAGGAAGCACAGTTCTTTTGTTCTGAGCAAGCTCACTGTTCTGGCCCTATAGGAAACACAGTAGAGTAGAAGAGTGCTCTTTTCTCAAAAGCAGAGTGTTTTTCTTGTAAGGCGAGATAGCGTTTGCTTCCCAGACCTAAATGGCGTTGAATCACATGCAGTTTCTGGTCCTACAAGCAAGAGTTGTTTTCTGTTAAGAAGAGTCACTATTGCGCTCGCATTGTCATACACAGGGCAAATAGCACTGGCGTCTTTTCCCAGCATGTACAGTGTATTGGACTGAAGAGGATCTACTGTTCTTGTCAGTTTCCTACGCAGAGTTGAACTAGATATAGCCCGTGTGTGTAGGAAGCACAGTTCTTTTGTTCTGAGCAAGCTAACTGTTCTGGCCCTATAGGAAACACAGTAGAGTAGCAGAGTGCTCTTTACTCAAATGCAGAGTGTGTTTCTTGTAAGGCGAGCTAGTGTTTGTTTCCAAGTCCTAAATGGAGTTGAGTCACATGCAGTTTCTGGTCCTACGACCAAGAGTTGTTTTCTGTTAAGAAGAGTCACTATTGCGTTCGCATTGTTATACACAGGGCAAATAGCACTGGCGTCTTTTCCCAGCATGTACAGTGTATTGCACTGAAGAGGATCTACTGTTCTTGTCAGTTTCCTAAGCAGAATTGAAATGGATATGGCCATGTCTGCAGGAAGTACAGTTCTTTTGTTCTGAGCAAGCTCACTGTTCGGACCCCATAGGAAATACAGTAGAGTAGAAGAGTGCTCTTTTCTCAAAAGCAGAGTATGTTTCTTGTAAGTCGAGCTAGTGTTTTTTTCCCAGTCCTAAATGGAGTTGAATCACATGCAGTTACTGGTACTAAGAGCAAGAGTTGTTTTCTGGTAAGAAGAGTCACTATTGTGCTCCCATTGCCGTACACCGTGCAAATAGCACTCGCATCTGTTCCCAGCAAGTACAGTGTATTGGACTGAAGAGGAGCTACTGTTCTCGTCAGTTTTCTAAGCAGAGTTGAACTAGATATGGCCCGTGTGTGTAGGAAGCACAGTTCCTTTGTTCTGAGCAAGCTCACTGTTCTGGCCCTATAGGAAACACATTAGAGTAGAAGAGTGCTCTTTTCTCAAAAGCAGAGTGTGTTTCTTGTAAGGCGAGCTAGCGTTTGTTTCCCAGTCCTAAATGGAGTTGAATCACATGCAGTTTTTGGTCCTACGCACAAGAGTTGTTTTCTGGTAAGAAGAGTCACTATTGCGCTCCCATTGCCATACATAGTACAAATAACACTCGCGTCTGTTTCCAGCAAGTACAGTGTATTGGTCTGAAGAGGAGCTACTGTTCATGTCAGTTTCCTAAGCAAAGTTGAACAAGATAAGGCCCGTGTGTGTAGGAAGCAAAGTTCTTTTGTTCTGAGCAAGCTCACTGTTCGAACCCCATAGGAAACACAGTAGAGAGAAGAGTGCTCTTTTCTCAAAAGCAGAGTGTGTTTCTTGTAAGGCGAGCTACCGTTTGTTTCCCAGTCCTAAATGGAGTTGAATCAAATGCAGTTTTTGGTCCTATGAGCAAGAGTTGTTTTCTGGTAAGAAGAGTCACTATTGCACTCCCTTTGCCGTACACAGTGCAAATAGCACTGGCGTCTGTACCCAGCATATACAGTGTATTGGACTGAATAGGATCTACTGTTCTTGTCAGTTTCCTAAGCAGACTTGAACTAGATATGGCCCGTGTGTGTAGGAAGCACAGTTCATTTGTTCTGAGCAAGCTAACTGTTCGGACCCCATAGGAAACACAGTAGAGTAGAAGAGTACTCTTTTCTCAAAAGCAGAGTGTGTTTCTTGTAAGGCGAGCTAGCTTTTGTTTCCCAGTCGTAAATGAAGTTGAATCACATGCAGTTTCTGGTCCTATAATTAGAGTTGTTTTTTGGTAAGAAGAGTCACTCTTGTGCTCCCATTGCCATACACAGTGCAAATAGCACTTGCGTCTTTTCCAATCAAGTACAGAGTATTGGACTGAAGAGGAGATACTGTTCTTGTCAGTTTCCTGAGCAGAGTTGAACTAGATATGGCCCATGTGTATAGGAAGCACAGTTCTTTTGTTCTGAGCAAGCTCACTTTCTGGCCCTATAGGAAACACAGTAGAGTAGAAGAGTGCTCTTTTCTCAAAAGCAGAGTGTCTTTCTTGTAAGGCGAGATAGCGTTTGTTTCCCAGTCCTAAATGGAGTTGAATCACATGCATTTTCTGGACGTAAGAGCCAGAGTAGTTTTCTGGTAAGGAAAGTCACTATTGCGCTCCCATTACCAAACACAGTGCAAATAGATAACGCATCTGTTCCCAGCAAGTACAGTGTATTGGACTGAAGAGGAGCTACTGTTCTTGTAAGTTTCCTAAGCAGAATTGAAGTGGATATGGCCATTTGTGTAGGAAGCACAGTTCTTTTGTTCTGAGCAAGCTCACTGTCCTGGCGCTATAGTTAAAACAGTAGAGTAGAAGAGTGCTCTTTTCTCAAAAGCTGAGTGTGTTTCTTGTAAGGCGAGCTAGTGTTTGTTTCCCAGTCCTAAATGGAGTTGAATCAAATGCAGTTTTTGGTCCTACGAGCAAGAGTTGTTTTCTGGTAAGAAGAGTCACTATTGCGCTCCCATTGCCATACATAGTACAAATAACACTGGCGTCTGTTTCCAGCAAGTACAGGGTATTGGTCTGAAGTGGAGCTACTGTTCATGTCAGTTTCCTAAGCAAAGTTGAACTAGATAAGGCCCGTGTGTGTAGGAAGCACAGTTCTTTTGTTCTGAGCAAGCTCACTGTTCTAGCCCTATATGAAACACAGTAGAGTAGAAGAGTACTCTTTTCTCAAAAGCAGAGTGTGTTTCTTGTAAGGCGAGTTAGCGTTTGTTTCCCATTCCTAAATGGATTTGAATCACATGCAGTTTCTGGTCCTACAAGCAAGATTTTTTTCTGGTAAGAAGAGTCACTATTGTGCTCCCATTGTTTTACACAGGGCAAATAGCACTGGCATTTGTACCCAGCATGTACAGAGTATTGGACTGAATAGGATCTACTGTTCTTGTCAGGTTCCTAAGCAGAGTTGAACTAGATATGGCCCGTGTGTGTATGAAGCACATTTCTTTTGTTCTGAGCAAGCTCACTGTTCTGGCCCTATAGGAAACACAGTAGAGTAGAAGAGTCATCTTCTCTTAAAAGCAGAGTGTGTTTCTTGTAAGGCAAGCTAGCGTTTGTTTCCCAGTCGTAAATGGAGTTGAATCCCATGCAGTTTCGGGTCCTAGGAGCAAGAGTTGTTTTGTGGTAAGAATAGTCACTATTGCGCTCCCATTGTCATACACAGTGCAAATAGCACTGGCGTCTGTTTCCAGCAAGTACAGTGTATTGGACTGAAGGGGATCTACTGTTCTTTTCAGTTTCCTAAGCAGACTTGAACTAGATATGGCCCGTGTGTGTAGGAAGCACAGTTCATTTGTTCTGAGCAAGCTAACTATTCAGACCCCATAGGAAACACAGTAGAGTATAAGAGTACTCTTTTCTCAAAAGAAGAGTGTGTTTCTTGTAAGGCGAGCTAGCTTTTGTTTCCCAGTAATAAATGAAGTTGAATCACATGCAGTTTCTGGTAATACGAGTAGAGTTGTTTTTTGGTAAGAAGAGTCACTCTTGCGCTCCCATTGCCATACACAGTGCAAATAGCACTTGCGTCTTTTCCAATCAACTACAGTGTATTGGACTGAAGAGGAGATACTTTTCTTGTCAGTTTCCTGAGCAGAGTTGAACTAGATATGGCCCGTGTGTATAGGAAGCACAGTTCTTTTGTTCTGAGCAAGCTCACTTTCTGGCCCTATAGGAAACACAATAGAGTAGAAGAGTGCTCTTTTCTCAAAAGCAGAGTGTGTTTCTTGTAAGGCGAGATAGTTTTTGTTTCCCAGTCCTAAATGGAGTTGAATCACATGCATTTTTTGGACGTAAGAGCAAGAGTTGTTTTCTGGTAAGGAAAGTCACCATTGCGCTCCCATTGTCATACACAGGGCAAATAGCACTGGCGTCTGTTCCCAGCATGTACAGTGTATTGGACTGAAGAGGATCTACTGTTCTTGTCAGTTTCCAAAGCAGAATTGAACTAGGTACGGCCATGTGTGTAGGAAGCACAGTTCTTTTGTTCTGAGCAAGCTCACTGTTCTGGCCCTATAGGAAACACAGTAGAGTAGAAGAGTGCTCTTTTCTCAAAAGCAGAGTGTGTTTCTTGTAAGGCGAGATAGTGTTTGCTTCCCAGACCTAAATGGAGTTGAATCACATGCAGTTTCTTGTCCTACAAGCAAGAGTTGTTTTCTGGTAAGAAGAGTCACTATTGCGCTCGCATTGTCATACACAGGGCAAATAGCACTGGCGTCTGTTCCCAGCCTGTACAGTGTATTGGACTGAAGAGGATCTACTGTTCTGGTCAATTTCCTCTGCAGAGTTGAACTAGATATGGCCCGTGTGTGTAGGAAACACAGTTCCTTTGTTCTGAGCAAGCTCACTGTTCTGGCCCTATAGGAAACACATTAGAGTAGAAGAGTGCTCTTTTCTCAAAAGCAGAGTGTGTTTCTTGTAAGGCAAGCTAGCATTTGTTTCCCAGTCCTAAATGTATTTGAATCACATGCAGTTTCTGGTCCTACGAGTAGAGTTATTTTTTGGTAAGAAGAGTCACGATTGTGCTCTCATTGCCATACACAGTACAAATAGCACTTGTGTCTGTTCCAATCAAGTACAGTGTATTGGACTGAAGAGGAGCTACTGTTCTTGTCAGTTTCCTAAGCAGAGTTGAACTAGATATGGCCCGTGTGTATAGGAAGCACAGGTCTTTTGTTCTGAGCAAGCTCACTGTTCGGACCACATAGGAAACACAGTAGAGTAGAAGAGTGCTCTTTTCTCAAAAGCAGAGTGTGTATCTTGTAAGGCGAGCTAGCGTTTGTTTCCCAGTCCTAAATGGAGTTGAATCACATGCAGTTTTTGGTCCTACGCGCAAGAGTTGTTTTCTGGAAAGGAAAGTCACTATTGTGCTCCCATTGCCAAACACAGTGCAAATTGATAACGCATCTGTTCCCAGCAAGTACGTGTATTGGACTGAAAAGGAGCTACTGTTCTTGTCCGTTTCCTAAGGAGAATTGAACTGGATATGGCCTTTTGTGTAGGAAGCACATTTCTTTTGTTCTGAGCAAGCTCAAGGTTCTGGCTTTATAGGAAACACAGTAGAGTAGAAGAGTGCTCTTTTCTCAAAAGCAGAGTGTGTTTCTTGTAAGGCGAGATAGTTTTTGTTTCCCAGTCCTAAATGGAGTTGAATCACATGCAGTTTTTGGTCCTACGAGCAAGAGTTGTTTTCTGGTAAGGAAAGTCACTATTGCGCTCCGATTGCCATACACTGTACAAATAGCACTTGCGTCTGTTCCAATCAAGTACAGTGTATTGGACTGAGAAGGAGCTACTGTTCTTGTCAGTTTCCTATGCAGAGTTGAACTAGATATGGCCCGTGTGTATAGGAAGCACAGTTCTTTTGTTCTGAGCAAGCTCACTGTTCGGACCCCATAGGAAACACAGTAGAGTAGAAGAGTGCTCTTTTCTCAAAAGCAGAGTGTGTTTCTTGTAAGGCGAGCTAACGTTTGCTTCTCAGACCTAAATGGATTTGAATCCCATGCAGTTTCTGGTCCTACAAGCAAGAGTTTTTTCTGGTAAGAAGAGTCACTATTGTGCTCCCATTGTCTTACACAGGGCAAATAGCACTGGCATTTGTTCCCAGCATGTACAGAGTATTGGACTGAAGAGGATCTACTGTTCTTGTCAGGTTCCTAAGCAGAGTTGAACTAGATATGGCCCGTGTGTGTAGGAAGCACATTTCATTGTTCTGAGCAAGCTCACTGTTCTGGCCCTATAGAAAACACAGTAGAGTAGAAGTGTGTCCTTTTCTCAAAAGCAGAGCTTGTTTCTCGTAAGGCAGGCTAGCGTTTGTTTCCCAGTCCTAAGTGGAGTTGAATCACATGCAGTTTCTGGCCCTACGAGCAAGAGATGTTTTCTGGTAAAAAGAGTCACTATTGTGCTCCCAATGCCTTACACATTGCAAATAGCACTCGCGTCTGTTTCCAGCAAGTACAGTGTATTGGACTGAAGAGGATCTACTGTTCTTGTCAGTTTCCTAAGCAGAGTTGAACTAGATATGGCCGGTGTGTATAGGAAGCACAGTTCTTTTGTTCTGAGCAAGCTCACTGTTCGGACACCATAGGAAACACAGTACAGTAGAAGAGTGCTCTTTTCTAAAAAGCAGAGTGTGTTTCTTGTAAAGTGAGCTAGCATTTTTTCCCAGTCCTAAGTGAAGTTGAATCACATGCAGTTACTGGTACTAAGAGCAAGAGTTGTTTTCTGGTAAGAAGAGTCACTATTTTGCTCCCATCGCCGTATACCGTGCAAATAGCACTCGCATCTGTTCCCAGCAAGTACAGTGTATTGGACTGAAGAGGAGCTACTGTTCTCGTCAGTTTCCTAAGCAGAGTTGAACTAGATATGGCCCGTGTGTGTAGGAAGCACAGTTCATTTGTTCTGAGCAAGCTCACATTTCGAACCCCATAGGAAACACAGTAGAGTAGAAGAGTGCTCTTTTCTCAAAAGCAGAGTGTGTTTCTTGAAAGGCGAGCTAGCGTTTATTTCCCAGACCTAAATGGAGTTGAATCACATGCACTTTCTGGTCCTACGAGCAAGAATTGTTTTCTGGTAAGAAGAGTCACTAATGCGCTCCCATTGTCATACACAGTGCAAATAGCACTGGAGTCTGTTCCCAGCAAGTACAGTGTATTGGACTGAAGGGGATCTATTGTTCTTGTCAGTTGCCTAAGCATAATTGAACTAGATATGGCCCGTGTGTGTAGGAAGCACAGTTCTTTTGTTCTGAGCAAGCTCACTGTTCGGACCCCATAGGAAACACAGTAGAGTGGAAGTGTGCCCTATTCTCAAAAGCAGAGCTTGTTTCTTGTAAGGCAAGCTAGCGTTTGTTTCCCAGTCCTAAGTGGAGTTGAATCACATGCAGTTTCTGGTCCTAAGAGCCAGAGGTGTTTTCTGGTAGGAAGAGTCACTATTGTGCTCCCATTGCTCTACACAGTGCAAATAGCACTCGTGTCTGTTCCCAGCAAGTACAGTGTATTGGAATGAAGAGGAGCTACTGTTCTCATTAGTTTCCTAAGCAGATTTTAACTAGATATGGCCCCTGTGTGTAGAAAGCACAGTTCTTTTGTTCTGAGCAAGCTCACTGTTCTGGCCCTATAGAAAACACAATAGAGTAGAAGTGTGTCCTTTTCTCAAAAGCAGAGCTTGTTTCTTGTAAGGCAAGCTAGCGTTTGTTTCCCAGTCCTAAATGGAGTTGAATCACATGCAGTTTCTGGTCCTACGAACAAGAGTTTTTTTCTGGTAAAAAGAGTCACTATTGTGCTCCCTATGCAGTACACAGTGCAAATAGCACTCGCGTCTGTTCCCAGCAAGTACAGTGTATTGGACTGAAGGGGATCTACTGTTCTTGTCAGTTTCCTAAGCAGAGTTGAACTAGATGTGGCCCGTGTGTATAGGAAGCACAGTTCTTTTGTTCTGAGCAAGCTCACAGTTCGGACCCCATAGGAAACACAGTAGAGTAGAAGAGTGCTCATTACTCAAAAGCAGAGTGTGTTTCTTGTAAGGCGAGATAGCATTTGTTTCCCAGTCCTAAATGGAGTTGAATCACATGCAGTTTCTGGTCCTACGAGCAAGAGTTGTTTTCTGGTAAGAAGAGTCACTATTGCGCTCCCATTGCCATACACAGTGCAAATAGCACTGGCGTCTGTACCCAGCATGTACAGCGTATTGGACTGAAGAGGATCTTCAGTTTTTTTCAGTTTCCTAAGCAGAGTTGAACTAGATATGGCCCGTGTGTGTAGGAAGCACAGTTCTTGTGTTCTGAGCAAGCTCACATTTCGAACCCCATAGGAAACATAGTAGAGTAGAAGAGTGCATTTTTCTCAAAAGCAGAGTGTGTTTCTTGTAAGGCGAGCTAGCGTTTGTTTCCCAGTCCTAAATGGAGTTATTCACATGCAGTTTCTGGTCCTACGAGCAAGAGGTGTTTTCTGGTAAGAAGAGTCACTATTGTGTTCCCATTGCAATACACAGTGAAAATAGCACTGGCGTCTGTACCCAGCATGTACAGTGTATTGGACTGAAGAGCATCTACTGTTCTTGTCAGTTTCCTAAGCAGAATTGAACTAGATATGGCCCGTGTGTGTAGGAAGCACAGTTCTTTTGTTTTGAGCAAGCTCACTGTTTGGACCCCATAGGAAACACAGTAGAGAAGATGTGTGCCCTATTCTCAAAAGCAGATTGTGTTTCTTGTAAGGCGAGCTAGCGTTTGTTTCTGAGTCCTAAATGGAGTTGAATCACATGCAGTTTCTGGTCCTACGAGCAAGAATTTTTTCGGGTAAGAAGAGTCACTATTGCGCTCCCATTGTCATACTCAGGGCAAATAGCACTGGCCTCTGTTCCCAGCATGTACAGTGTATTGGACTAAAGAGGATCTACTGTTCTTGTCAGGTTCCTAAGCAGAGTTGAACTAGATATGGCCCATGTGTGTAGGAAGCACAGTTCTTTTGTACTCAGCAAGCTCACTGTTCTGGCCCTATAGGAAACACATTAGATTAGAAGAGTGCTCTTTCCTCCAAAGCAGAGTGTGTTTCTTGTAAGGCCAGCTAGAGTTTGTTTCCCAGTCCTAAATGGAGTTGAATCACATGCAGTTTCCGTTCCTATGAGCAAGAGTTGTTTTCTGGTAAGGAAAGTCACTATTGTGCTCCCATTGCCAAACACAGTGCAAATAGCACTCGCGTCTGTTCCCAGCAAGTACAGTGTATTGGACTGAAGAGGAGCTACTGTTCTTGTCAGTTTCCTAAGCAGAATTGAACTAGATATGGCCCGTGTGTGTAGGAAGCACAGTTCTTTTGTTCTGACCAAGCTCACTGTTTGGACCCCATAGGAAACCCAGTAGAGTAGAAGAGTGCTCTTTTCTCAAAAGCAGAGTGTGTTTCTTGTATGGCGAGCTAGCGTTTGTTTCCCAGTCCAAAATGGAGTTGAATCACATGCATTTTCCATTCCTATGAGCAAGAGTTGTTTTCTGGTAAGGAAAGTCACTATTGTGCTCCCATTGCCAAACACAGTGCAAATAGCACTCTCGTGTGTTCCCAGCAAGTACTGTGTATTGAACTGAAGAGGAGCTATTGTTCTTGTCAGTTTCCTAAGCAAATTTGAACTAGATATGGCCCGTGTGTGTAGGAAGCACAGTTCATTTGTTCTGAGCAAGCTCACTGTTATGGCCCTATAGGAAACACAGTAGAGTAAAACAGTGCTCTTTTCTCAAAATCAGAGTGTGTTTCTTGTAAGGCGAGATAGCATTTGTTTCCCAGTCCTAAATGGAGTTGAATCACATGCACTTTGTGGTCCTATGAGCAAGAGTCGTTTTCTGGTAAAAAGAGTCACTATTTCGCTCCCAATGCCGTACACAGTGCAAATAGCACTCGCGTCTTTTCCCAGCAAGTACAGTGTATTGGACTGAAGAGGAGCTACTGTTCTTGTCAGTTTCCTAAGCAGAATTGAACTAGATATGGCCCGTGTGTGTAGGAAGCACAGTTCTTTTGTTCTGAGCAAGCTCACTGTTTGGACCCCATAGGAAACACAGTAGAGTAGAAGAGTGCTCTTTTCTCAAAAGCAGAGTGTGTTTCTTGTAAGGCGAGCTAGCGTTTGTTTCCCAGTCCTAAATGGAGTTGAATCACATGCAGTTTCTGGTCCTACGAGCAAGAGTTGTTTTCTGGTAAGAAGAGTCACTATTGCGCTCCCATTGCCATATACAGTGCAAATAGCACTGGCGTCTGTACCCAGCATGTACAGCGTATTGGACTGAAGAGGATGTTCTGTTCTTTTCAGTTTCCTAAGCAGAGTTGAACTAGATATGGCCCGTGTGTGTAGGAAGCACAGTTCTTTTGTTCTGAGCAAGCTCACATTTCGAACCTTATAGGAAACACAGTAGAGTAGAAGAGTGCATTTTTCTCAAAAGCAGAGTGTGTTTCCTGTAAGGCGAGCTAGCGTTTGTTTCCCAGTCCTAAATGGAGTTGAATCACATGAAGTTTCTGGTCCTACAAGCAAGAGTTTTTTCTGGTAATAAGAGTCACTATTGCGCTTCCATTGTCATACTCAGGGCAAATAGCACTGGCCTCTGTTCCCAGCATGTACAGTGTATTGGACTAAAGAGGATCTACTGTTCTTGTCAGGTTCCTAAGCAGAGTTGAACTAGATATGGCCCATGTGTGTAGGAAGCACAGTTCTTTTGTACTCAGCAAGCTCACTGTTCTGACCCTATAGGAAACACAGTAGATTAGAAGAGTGCTCTTTCCTCCAAAGCAGAGTGTGTTTCTTGTAAGGCCAGCTAGAGTTTGTTTCCCAGTCCTAAATGGAGTTGAATCACATGCAGTTTCCGTTCCTATGAGCAAGAGTTGTTTTCTGGTAAATAAAGTCACAATTGCGCTCCCATTGCCAAACACAGTGCAAATAGCACTCGCGTCTTTTCCCAGCAAGTACAGTGTTTTGGACTGAAGAGGAGCTACTGTTCTTGTCAGTTTCCTAAGCAAATTTGAACTAGATATGGCCCGTGTGTGTAGGAAGCACAGTTCTTTTGTTCTGAGCAAGCTCACTGTTTGGATCCCATAGGTAAAACAGTAGAGTAGAAGAGTGCTCTTTTCTCAAAAGCAGAGTGTGTTTCTTGTAAGGCGAGCTAGCGTTTGTTTCCCAATCCTAAATGGAGTTGAATCACATCCAGGTTCTGGTTTTACGAGCAAGAGTTGTTTTCTGGTAAGAAGAGTCACTATTGCGCTCCTTTGCCATACACAGTGCAAATAGCCCTCGCGTCTGTTCCCAGCAAGTACAGTGTATTGGACTGAAGAGGAGCTACTGTTCTTGTCAGTTTCATAAGCAGAGTTGAACTAGATATGGTCCATGTGTGTAGGAAGCACAGTTCTTTTGTACTCAGCAAGCTCACTGTTCTGGCCCTATTGGAAACACAGTAGAGTAGAAGAGTGCTCTTTCCTCAAAAGCAAGGTGTGTTTTTTGTAAGGAGAGCTAGCGTTTGTTTCCCAGTCCTAAATGGAGTTGAATCACATGCAGGTTTGGTCAAACGAGCAAGAGTTGTTTTCTGGTAAGGAAAGTCAATATTGTGCTCCCATTGCCATACACAGTGCAAATAGCACTCGCGTCTGTTCCCAGCAAATACAGTGTATAGGACTGAGGAGGAGCTACTGTTCTTGTCAGTTTCCTAAGCAGAGTTGAACTAGATATGATCCGTGTGTGTAGGAAGCGCAATTCTTTTGTTCTGAGCAAGCTCACTGTTTGGACCCCACAGGAAACACATTACAGAAGATGTGTGCCCTATTCTCAAAAGCAGAGCATGTTTCTTGAAAGGCGAGCTAGCGTTTGTTTCCCAGTCCTAAGTGGATTGATTCAAATGCCGTTTCTGGTCCTAAGAGCAAGAGTTGTTTTCTGGTAAGAAGAGTCACTATTGCGCTCCCTTTGCCATACACAGTGCAAATAGCACTCGCGTCTGTTCCAGCAAGTACAGTGTATTGGACTGAAGAGAGGCTACTGTTCTTGTCAGTTAACGAAGCAGAATTGTACTAGATATGGCCCGTGTGTGTAGGAAGAACAGTTCTTTTGTTCTGAGCAAGGTCACTGTTCTGGCCCTATTGGAAACACAGTAGAGTAGAAGAGTGCTCTTTTCTCAAAAGCAGAGCGTGTTTCTTGTAAGGCGAGCTAGCGTTTGTTTCCCAGTCCTAAGTGGATTGAAACAAATGCAGTTTCTGGTACTAAGAGCAAGAGTTGTTTTCTGGTAAGAAGAGTCACTATTGCGCTCCCATTGCCATACACAGTACAAATAGCACTCCCGTCGATTTCCAGCAAGTACAGTGTATTGGTCGGAAGAGGAGCTACTGTTCTTGTCAGTTTCCTAAGCACAGTTGAACTAGATATGGCCCGTGTGTGTAGGAAGCACAGTTCTTTTGTTCTCAGCAAGCTCACTGTTCGGATCACGTAGAAAGCACAGTAGAGTAGAAGAGTGCTCTTTTCTCAAAAGCAGAGTGTGTTTCTTGTAAGTCGAACTAGCGTTTGTTTCCCAGTCCTAAATGTAGTTGAATCACATGCAGTTTTTGGTCCTACGAGCAAGAGTTGTTTTCTGGTAAGGAAAGTCAATATTGCGCTCCCATTGCCATACACAGTGCAAATAGCCCTCGCGTCTGTTCCCAGCAAGTACAGTGTATTTGACTGAAGAGGAGCTACTGTTTTTGTCAGTTTCCTAAGCAGAGTTGAACTAGATATGACCCGTGTGTGTAGGAAGCACAGTTCTTTTGTTCTGAGCAAGCACACTGTTTGGACCCCATAGGAAACACAGTAGAGTAGATGTGTGCCCTATTCTCAAAAGCAGAGCGTGTTTCTTGAAAGGCGAGCTAGCGTTTGTTTCCCAGTCCTAAGTGGATTGAATCAAATGCAGTTTCTGGTCCTAAGAGCAAGAGTTGTTTTCTGGTAAGAAGGGTCACTATTGTGCTCCCATTGCTGTGCACAGTGCAAATAGCACTCGCATCTATTCCCAGCAAGTACAGTGTACTGGACTGAAGAGGAGCTACTGTTCTCGTCAGTTTCCTAAGCAGAGTTGAACTAGATATGGCCCGTGTGTGTAGGAAGCACAGTTCTTTTGTTCTGAGCAAGCTCACTGTTCTGGCCCTATAGGAAACACAGTAGAGTACAAGAGTGCTCTTTTCTCAAAATCAGAGTGTGTTTCTTGTAAGGCGAGATAGCATTTGTTTCCCAGTCCTAAATGGAGTTGAATCACATGCACTTTCTGGTCCTACGAGCAAGAGTCGTTTTCTGGTAAAAAGAGTCACTATTTCGCTCCCAATGCCGTACACCGTGCAAATAGCACTCGCGTCGTTTCCCAGCAAGCACAGTGTATTGGACTGAAGAGGAGCTACTGTTCTTGTCAGTTTCCTAAGCAGAATTGAACTAGATATGGCCCGTGTGTGTAGGAAGCACAGTTCTTTTGTTCTGAGCAAGCTCACTGTTTGGACCCCATAGAAAACACACTAGAGAAGATGTGTGCCCTATTCTCAAAAGCAGAGCGTGTTTCTTGTAAGGCGAGCTAGCGTTTGTTTCCGAGTCCTAAATGGAGTTGAATCACATGCAGTTTCTGGTCCTACGAGCAAGAATTTTTTCTGGTAATAAGAGTCACTATTGCGCTCCCATTGTCATACTCAGGGCAAATAGCACTGGCCTCTGTTCCCAGCATGTACAGTGTACTGGACTAAAGAGGATCTAATGTTCTTGTCAGGTTCCTAAGCAGAGTTGAACTAGATATGGCCCATGTGTGTAGGAAGCACAGTTCTTTTGACTCAGCAAGCTCACTGTTCTGGCCCTCTAGGAAACACAGTAGATTAGAAGAGTGCTCTTTCCTCCAAAGCAGAGTGTGTTTCTTGTAAGGCCAGCTAGAGTTTGTTTCCCAGTCCTAAATGGCGTTGAATCACATGCAGTTTCCGTTCCTATGAGCAAGATTTGTTTTCTGGCAAGGAAAGTCACTATTGTGCTCCCATTGCCAAACATAGTACAAATAGCACTCTCGTCTGTTCCCAGCAAGTACTGTGTATTGGACTGAAGAGGAGCTATTGTTCTTGTCAGTTTCCTAAGCAAATTTGACCTAGATATGGCCCGTGTGTGTAGGAAGTACAGTTCTTTTGTTCTGAGCAAGCTAAATGTTTGGATCCCATAGGAAACACAGTAGAGTAGAAGAGTGCTCTTTTCTCAAAAGCAGAGTGTGTTTCTTGTAAGGCGAGCTAGCGTTTGTTTCCCAATCCTAAATGGAGTTGAATCACATCCAGATCCTGGTCCTACGAGCAAGAGTTGTTTTCTGGTAAGAAGAGTCACTATTGCGCTCCCTTTGCCATACACAGTACAAATAGCCCTCGCGTCTGTTCCCAGCAAGTACAGTGTATTGGACTGAAGAGGAGCTACTGTTCTTGTCAGTTTCCTAAGCAGAGTTGAACTAGATATGGCCCATGTGTGTAGGAAGCACAGTTCTTTTGTACTCAGCAAGCTCACTGTTCTGGCCCTATAGGAAACACAGTAGAGAAGATGTGTGCCCTATTCTCAAAAGCAGAGCGTGTTCCTTGTAAGGCGAGCTAGCGTTTGTTTTCCAGTCCTAAGTGGATTGATTCAAATGCCGTTTCTGGTCCTAAGAGCAAGAGTTGTTTTCTGGTAAGAGGAGTCACTATTGTGCTCCCACTGTCATACACAGTGCAAATAGCCCTCGCGTCTGTTCCCAGCAAGTACAGTGTATTTGACTGAAGAGGAGCTACTGTTTTTGTCAGTTTCCTAATCAGAGTTGAACTAGATATGACCCGTGTGTGTAGGAAGCACAGTTCTTTTGTTCTGAGCAAGCACACTGTTTGGACCCCATAGGAAACACAGTAGAGAAGATGTGTGCCCTATTCTCAAAAGCAGAGCGTGTTTCTTGTAAGGCGAGCTAGCGTTTGTTTCCCAGTCCTAAGTGGATTGATTCAAATGCCGTTTCTGGTGCTAAGAGCAAGAGTTGTTTTCTGGTAAGAGGAGTCACTATTGTGCTCCCATTGTCATACACAGTGCAAATAGCTCTCGCGTATGTTCCCAGGAAGTACAGTGTATTTGACTGAAGAGGAGCTACTGTTTTTGTCAGTTTCCTAAGCAGAGTTGAACTAGATATGACCCGTGTGTGTAGGAAGCACAGTTCTTTTGTTCTGAGCAAGCACACTGTTTGGACGCCATAGGAAACACAGTAGAGTAGATGTGTGCCCTCTTCTCAAAAGCAGAGTGTGTTTTTTGTAAGGCGAGCTAGCGTTTGTTTCCCAGTACTAAATGGAGTTGAAACACATGCAGTTTCTGGTCCTACGAGCAAGAGTTGTTTTCTGGTAAGAAGAGTCACTATTGCGCTCCAATTGCCATACACAGTGCAAATAGCACTGGTGTCTGTACCCAGCATGTACAGCATATTGGACTGAAGAGGATGTTCTGTTCTTTTCAGTTTCCTAAGCAGAGTTGAACTAGATACGGCCCGTGTGTGTAGGAAGCACAGTTCTTTTGTTCTGAGCAAGCTCACATTTCGAACCCCATAGGAAACACAGTAGAGTAGAAGAGTGAATTTTCTCAAAAGCAGAGTGTGTTTCTTGTAAGGCGAGCTAGCGTTTGTTTCCCAATCCTAAATGGAGTTGAATCACATCCAGGTTCTGGTCCTACGAGCAAGAGTTGTTTTCTGTTAAGAAGAGGCACTATTGTGTTCCCTTGGCCATAGACAGTGCAAATAGCACTCGCGTCTGTTCCCAGCAAGTACAGTGTATTGGACTGAAGAGGAGATACTGTTCTTGTCAGTTTCCTAAGCAGAGTTGAACTAGATATGGCCCATGTGTGTAGGAAGCACAGTTCTTTTGTTCTGAGCAAGCTCACTGTTTGGACCCCATAGGAAACACAGTAGAGTAGAAGAGTGCTGTTTTCTCAAAAGCAGATTGTGTTTCTTGTAAGGCGAGCTAGCGTTTGTTTCCCAGTCCTAAATGGAGTTGAATCACATGCAGTTTCTGGTCCTACGAGCAAGAGTTGTTTTCTGGTAAGAAGAGTCACTATTGCGCTCCCATTGCCATACTCAGTGCAAATAGCACTGGCGTCTGATCTCAGCATGTACAGCGTATTGGACTGAAGAGGATGTTCTGTTCTTTTCAGTTTCCTAAGCAGAGTTGAACTAGATATGGCCCGTGTGTGTAGGAAGCACAGTTCTTTTGTTCTGAGCAAGCTCACATTTCGAACCCCATAGGAAACACAGTGAAGTAGAAGAGTGCATTTTTCTCAAAAGCAGATTGTGTTTCTTGTAAGGCGAGCTAGCGTTTGTTTCCCAGTTTTAAATGGAGTTGAATCACATGCAGTTTCTTGTCCTACGAGCAAGAGTATTTTCTGGTAATAAGAGTCACTATTGCAAACCCATTGTCATACTCAGGGCAAATAGGACTGGCCTCTGTTCCCAGGATGTACAGTGTATTGGACTAAAGAGGATCTACTGTTCTTGTCAGGTTCCTAAAGAGAGTTGAACTAGATATGGCCCATGTGTGTAGGAAGCACAGTTCTTTTGTACTCAGGAAGCTCAATGTTCTGGCCCTATAGAAAACACAGTAGATTAGAAGAGTGCTCTTTCCTCCAAAGCAGAGTGTGTTTCTTGTAATGCGAGCTAGTGTTTGTTTCCCAATCCTAAATGGAGTTGAAATACACATGCAGTTTCTGGTCCTACGAGCAAGAGTTTTTTCTGGTAATAAGAGTCACTATTGCGCTCGCAATTGTCATACTCAGGGCAAATAGCACTGGCCTCTGTTCCTAGCATGTACAGTGTACTGGACTAAAGAGGATCTACTGTTCTTGTCAGGTTCCTAAGCAGAGTTGAACTAGATATGGCCCATGTGTGTAGGAAGCACAGTTCTTTTGTACTCAGCAAGCTCACTGTTCTGGACCTATAGGAAACACAGTAGATTAGAAGAGTGCTCTTTCCTCCAAAGCAGAGTGTGTTTCTTGTAAGGCCAGTTAGAGTTTGTTTCCCAGTCCTAAATGGAGTTGAATCACATGCAGTTTCCGTTCCTATGAGCAAGAGTTGTTTTCTGGTAAGGAAAGTCACTATTGCACTACCATTGCCAAACACATTGCAAATAGCCCTCGCGTCTGTTCCAAGCAAGTACAGTGTATTGGACTGAAGAGGAGCTACTGTTCTTGTCAGTTTCCTAAGCAAATTTGAACTAGATATGGCCCGTGTGTGTAGGAAGCACAGTTCTTTTGTTCTGAGCAAGCTCACTGTTTGGATCCCATAGCAAACACAGTAGAGTAGAAGAGTGCTCTTTTCTCAAAAGCAGAGTGTGTTTCTTGTAAGGCGAGCTAGCGTTTGTTTCCCAATTCTAAATGGAGTTGAATCACATCCAGGTTCTGGTTCTACGAGCAAGAGTTGTTTTCTGGTAAGAAGAGTCACTATTGCGCTCTCTTTGCCATACACAGTGCAAATAGCCCTCGCGTCTGTTCCCAGCAAGTACAGTGTATTGGACTGAAGAGGAGCTACTGTTCCTGTCATTTCCTAAGCAGAATTGAACTAGATATGGCCCGTTTGTGTAGGAAGCACAGTTCTTTTGTTCTGAGCAAGCTCACTGTTTGGACGCCATAGGAAACACAGTAGAGTAGAAGAGTGCTGTTTTCTCAAAAGCAGAGTGTGTTTCTTGTAAGGCGAGCTAGCGTTTGTTTCCCAGTCTTAAATGGAGTTGAATCACATGCAGTTTTTGATCATACGAGCAAGAGTTGTTTTCTGGTAAGGAAAGTCAATATTGCACTCCCATTGCCATACACAGTGCAAATAGCACTCGCGTCTGTTCCCAGCAAGTACAGTGTATGGGACTGAAGAGGAGCTACTGTTCTTGTCAGTTTCCTAAGCAGAGTTGAACTCGATATGATCCCTGTGTGTAGGAAGCACAATTCTTTTGTTCTGAACAAGCTCACTGTTTGGACCCCACAGGAAACACAGTAGAGAAGATGTGTGCCCTATTCTCAAAAGCAGAGCATGTTTCTTGTAAGGCGAGCTAGCGTTTGTTTCCCAGTCCTAAGTGGATTGATTCAAATGCAGTTTCTGGTCCTAAGAGCAAGAGTTGTTTTCTGGTAAGAAGAGTCACTATTGTGCTCCCTTTGCCATACACAGTGCAAATAGCCCTCGCGTCTCTTCCCAGCTAGTACAGTGTATTGGACTGAAGAGGAGCTACTGTTCTTGTCAGTTTCCTAAGCAGAGTTGAACTAGATATGGCCCATGTGTGTAGGAAGCACAGTTCTTTTGTACTCAGCAAGCTCACTGTTCTGGCCCTATTGGAAACACAGTAGAGTAGAAGAGTGCTCTTTCCTCAAAATCAGAGTGTGTTTTTTGTAAGGCGAGCTAGCATTTGTTTCGCAGTCCTAAATGGAGTTGAATCACATGCAGTTTCCCTTCCTACGAGCAAGAGTGTTTTCTGGTAAGGAAAGTCACTATTGCGCTCCCGTTGCATACACAGTGCAATTAGCACTCGCGTCTGTTCCCAGCAAGTACAGTGTATTGGACTGAAGAGGAGCTACTGTTCTTGTCAGTTTCCTAAGCAGAATTGAACTAGATATGGCCCGTGTGTGTAGGAAGCACAGTTCTTTTGTTCTGTGCAAGCTCACTGTTTGGACCCCATAGGAAACACAGTAGAGTAGAAGAGTGCTCTTTTATCAAAAGCAGAGTGTGTTTCTTGTATGGCGAGCTAGCGTTTGTTTCCCAGTCCTAAATGGAGTTGAATCCCATGCAGTTTCTGGTCCTACGAGCAAGAGTTGTTTTCTGGTAAGAAGAGTCACTATTGTGCTCCCATTGCCATATACAGTGCAAATAGCACTGGCGTCTGTACCCAGCATGTACAGTGTATTGGACTGAAGAGGATCTACTGTTCTTGTCAGTTTCCTAAGCAGAATTGAACTAGACATGGCCCGTGTTTGTAGGAAGCACAGTTCTTTTGTTTTGAGCAAGCTCACTGTTTGGACCCCATAGGAAACACAGTATAGAAGATGTGTGCCCTATTCTCAAAAGCAGAGCGTGTTTCTTGTAAGGCGAGCTAGTGTTTGTTTCCTAGTCTTAAATGGAGTTGAACCACATGCAGTTTCTGGTCCTACGAGCAAGAGTTTTTTTCTGGTAAGGAAAGTCACTATTGCGCTCCCATTGCCATACTCAGTGCAAATAGCACTGGCCTCTGTTCCCAGCATGTACAGTGTACTGGACTAAAGAGGATCTACTGTTCTTGTCAGTTTCCTAAGCAGAATTGAACTAGATATGGCCCGTTTGTGTAGGAAGCACAGTTCTTTTGTTCTGAGCAAGCTCACTGTTTGGACCCCATAGAAAACACAGTAGAGTAGAAGAGTGCTCTTTTCTCAAAAGCAGAGTGTGTTTCTTGTAAGGCGAGCTAGCGTTTGTTTCCCAGTCCTAAATGGAGTTGAATCACATGCAGTTTCTGGTCCTATGAGCAAGAGTTGTTTTCTGGTAAGAGGAGTCACTATTGCGCTCCCATTGCCATACACAGTGCAAATAGCACTGGCGTCTGTACCCAGCATGTACAGCGTATTGGACTGAAGAGGATCTACTGTTCTTGTCAGTTTCCTAAGCAGACTTGAACTAGATATGGCCCGTGTGTGTAGGAAGCACAGTTCATTTGTTCTGAGCAAGCTCACTGTTCGAACCCCATAGGAAACACAGTAGAGTAGAAGCGTACTCTTTTCTCAAAAGCAGAGTGTGTTTCTTGTAAGGCTATCTAGCGTTTGTTTCCCAGTCCTAAATGGAGTTGAATCACATGCAGTTTCTGGTCATACGTGCAAGAGTTGTTTTCTGGTAAGAAGACTCACTATTGTGCTCCCATTGTCACACACGGGGCAAATAGCACTGGCGCCTCTTCCCAGCATGTACAGTCTATTGGACTGAAGAGGTTCTACTGTTCTTGTCAGTTTCCTAAGCAGAATTGAACAAGATATGGCCTGTGTCTGTAGGAAGCACAGTTCTTTTGTTCTGAGCAAGCTTACATTTCGAAACCCATAGGAAACACTGTAGAGTAGAAGAGTGCATTTTTCTCAAAAGCAGAGTGTGTTTCTTGTAAGGCGAGCTAGCGTTTGTTTCCCAGTCCTAAATGGAGATGAAATACACATGCAGTTTCTGGTCCTACGAGCAAGAGTTGTTTTCTGGTAAGAAGAGTCACTATTGTGCTCCCATTGTCATTCACAGTGCAAATAGCCCTTGCGTCTGTTCCCAGCAAGTACAGTGTATTGGACTGAAGAGAAGCTACTGTTTTTGTCAGTTTCCTAAGCAGAGTTGAACTAGATATGGCCCGTGTGTGTAAGAAGCACAGTTCTTTTGTTCTGAGCAAGCTCACTGTTCGGACCCCATAGGAAACACAGTAGAGTAGATGGGTGCTCTTTTCTCAAAAGCCGAGTGTGTTTAGTGTAAGGCGAGCTAGCGTTTGTTTTGCAGTCCTAAATGGATTTGAATCACATGCAGTTTCTGGTCCTACGAGCAAGAGTTGTTTTCTGGTAAGAAGAGTCACTATTGTGCTCCCATTGCCATACACAGTGCAAATAGCACTCGCATCTGCTCTCAGCAAGTACAGTGTATTTGATTGAAGAGGATCTACTGTTCTTGTCAGTTTCCTAAGCAGACTTGAACTAGATATGGCCCGTGTGTGTAGGAAGCACAGTTCATTTGTTCTGAGCAAGCTCACTGTTCGGACCCCATAGGAAACACAGTAGAGTAGAAGAGTACTCTTTTCTCAAAAGCAGAGTGTGTTTCTTGTAAGGCGAGCTAGCTTTTGTTTCCCAGTCGTAAATGAAGTTGAATCACATGCAGTTTCTGTTCCTATGAGTAGAGTTGTTTTTTGGTGAGAAGAGTCACTATTGCGCTCCCATTGCCATACACAGTGCAAATAGCACTTGCGTCTGTTCCAATCAAGTACAGTGTATTGGACTGAAGAGGAGATACTGTTCTTGTCAGTTTCCTGAGCAGAGTTGAACTAGATATGGCCCGTGTGTATAGGAAGCACAGTTCTTTTGTTCTGAGCAAACTAACTTTCTGGCCCTATAGGAAACACAGTAGAGTAGATGAGTGCTCTTTTCTCAAAAGCAGAGTGTGTTTCTTGTAAGGTGAGATAGCGTTTGTTTCCCAGTCCTAAATGGCGTTGAATCACATGCAGTTTCTGGACGTACAAGCAGGAGTTGTTTTCTGGTAAGGAAAGTCACAATTGCGCTCCCATTGTCATACACAGGGCAAATAGCCCTGGCGTCTCTTCCCAGCATGTACAGTGTATTGGACTGAAGAGGATCTACTGTTCTTGTCAGTTTCCTAAGCACAAGTGAACTAGATACGGCCATGTGTGTAGGAAGCACAGTTCTTTTGTTCTGAGCAAGCTCACTGTTTGGATCCCATAGCAAACACAGTAGAGTAGAAGAGTGCTCTTTTCTCAAAAGCAGAGTGTGTTTCTTGTAAGGCGAGCTAGCGTTTGTTTCCCAATTCTAAATGGAGTTGAATCACATCCAGGTTCTGGTTCTACGAGGAAGAGTTGTTTTCTGGTAAGAAGAGTCACTATTGCGCTCTCTTTGCCATACACAGTGCAAATAGCCCTCGCGTCTGTTCCCAGCAAGTACAGTGTATTGGACTGAAGAGGAGCTACTGTTCCTGTCATTTCCTAAGCAGAATTGAACTAGATATGGCCCATTTGTGTAGGAAGCACAGTTCTTTTGTTCTGAGCAAGCTCACTGTTTGGACGCCATAGGAAACACAGTAGAGTAGAAGAGTGCTGTTTTCTCAAAAGCAGAGTGTGTTTCTTGTAAGGCGAGCTAGCGTTTGTTTCCCAGTCTTAAATGGAGTTGAATCACATGCAGTTTTTGATCATACGAGCAAGAGTTGTTTTCTGGTAAGGAAAGTCAATATTGCACTCCCATTGCCATACACAGTGCAAATAGCACTCGCGTCTGTTCCCAGCAAGTACAGTGTATGGGACTGAAGAGGAGCTACTGTTCTTGTCAGTTTCCTAAGCAGAGTTGAACTCGATATGATCCCTGTGTGTAGGAAGCACAATTCTTTTGTTCTGAACAAGCTCACTGTTTGGACCCCACAGGAAACACAGTAGAGAAGATGTGTGCCCTATTCTCAAAAGCAGAGCATGTTTCTTGTAAGGCGAGCTAGCGTTTGTTTCCCAGTCCTAAGTGGATTGATTCAAATGCAGTTTCTGGTCCTAAGAGCAAGAGTTGTTTTCTGGTAAGAAGAGTCACTATTGTGCTCCCTTTGCCATACACAGTGCAAATAGCCCTCGCGTCTCTTCCCAGCTAGTACAGTGTATTGGACTGAAGAGGAGCTACTGTTCTTGTCAGTTTCCTAAGCAGAGTTGAACTAGATATGGCCCATGTGTGTAGGAAGCACAGTTCTTTTGTACTCAGCAAGCTCACTGTTCTGGCCCTATTGGAAACACAGTAGAGTAGAAGAGTGCTCTTTCCTCAAAATCAGAGTGTGTTTTTTGTAAGGCGAGCTAGCGTTTGTTTCGCAGTCCTAAATGGAGTTGAATCACATGCAGTTTCCGTTCCTACGAGCAAGAGTGTTTTCTGGTAAGGAAAGTCACTATTGCGCTCCCGTTGCATACACAGTGCAATTAGCACTCGCGTCGGTTCCCAGCAAGTACAGTGTATTGGACTGAAGAGGAGCTACTGTTCTTGTCAGTTTCCTAAGCAGAATTGAACTAGATATGGCCCGTGTGTGTAGGAAGCACAGTTCTTTTGTTCTGTGCAAGCTCACTGTTTGGACCCCATAGGAAACACAGTAGAGTAGAATAGTGCTCTTTTCTCAAAAGCAGAGTGTATTTCTTGTAAGGCGAGCTAGCGTTTGTTTCCCAGTCCTAAATGGAGTTGAATCCCATGCAGTTTCTGGTCCTACGAGCAAGAGTTGTTTTCTGGTAAGAAGAGTCACTATTGTGCTCCCATTGCCATATACAGTGCAAATAGCACTGGCGTCTGTACCCAGCATGTACAGTGTATTGGACTGAAGAGGATCTACTGTTCTTGTCAGTTTCCTAAGCAGAATTGAACTAGACATGGCCCGTGTTTGTAGGAAGCACAGTTCTTTTGTTTTGAGCAAGCTCACTGTTTGGACCCCATAGTAAACACAGTATAGAAGATGTGTGCCCTATTCTCAAAAGCAGAGCGTGTTTCTTGTAAGGCGAGCTAGTGTTTGTTTCCTAGTCTTAAATGGAGTTGAACCACATGCAGTTTCTGGTCCTACGAGCAAGAGTTTTTTCTGGTAATAAGAGTCACTATTGCGCTCCCATTGTCATACTCAGGGCAAATAGCACTGGCCTCTGTTCCCAGCATGTACAGTGTACTGGACTAAAGAGGATCTACTGTTCTTGTCAGGTTCCTAAGCAGAGTTGAACTAGATATGGCCCATGTGTGTAGGAAGCACAGTTCTTTTGTACTCAGCAAGCTCACTGTTCTGGCCCTATAGGAAACACAGTAGAGTAGAAGAGTGCTCTTTTCTCAAAAGCAGAGTGTGTTTCTTGTAAGGCGAGCTAGCGTTTGTTTCCCAGTCCTAAATGGAGTTGAATCACATGCAGTTTCTGGTCCTATGAGCAAGAGTTGTTTTCTGGTAAGAGGAGTCACTATTGCGCTCCCATTGCCATACACAGTGCAAATAGCACTGGCGTCTGTACCCAGCATGTACAGCGTATTGGACTGAAGAGGATCTACTGTTCTTGTCAGTTTCCTAAGCAGACTTGAACTAGATATGGCCCGTGTGTGTAGGAAGCACAGTTCATTTGTTCTGAGCAAGCTCACTGTTCGAACCCCATAGGAAACACAGTAGAGTAGAAGCGTACTCTTTTCTCAAAAGCAGAGTGTGTTTCTTGTAAGGCTATCTAGCGTTTGTTTCCAAGTCCTAAATGGAGTTGAATCACATGCAGTTTCTGGTCATACGTGCAAGAGTTGTTTTCTGGTAAGAAGAGTCACTATTGTGCTCCCATTGTCACACACGGGGCAAATAGCACTGGCGCCTCTTCCCAGCATGTACAGTCTATTGGACTGAAGAGGTTCTACTGTTCTTGTCAGTTTCCTAAGCAGAATTGAACAAGATATGGCCTGTGTCTGTAGGAAGCACAGTTCTTTTGTTCTGAGCAAGCTTACATTTCGAAACCCATAGGAAACACTGTAGAGTAGAAGAGTGCATTTTTCTCAAAAGCAGAGTGTGTTTCTTGTAAGGCGAGCTAGCGTTTGTTTCCCAGTCCTAAATGGAGATGAAATACACATGCAGTTTCTGGTCCTACGAGCAAGAGTTGTTTTCTGGTAAAAAGAGTCACTATTGTGCTCCCATTGTCATTCACAGTGCAAATAGCCCTTGCGTCTGTTCCCAGCAAGTACAGTGTATTGGACTGAAGAGAAGCTACTGTTTTTGTCAGTTTCCTAAGCAGAGTTGAACTAGATATGGCCCGTGTGTGTAAGAAGCACAGTTCTTTTGTTCTGAGCAAGCTCACTGTTCGGACCCCATAGGAAACACAGTAGAGTAGATGAGTGCTCTTTTCTCAAAAGCCGAGTGTGTTTAGTGTAAGGCGAGCTAGCGTTTGTTTTGCAGTCCTAAATGGATTTGAATCACATGCAGTTTCTGGTCCTACGAGCAAGAGTTGTTTTCTGGTAAGAAGAGTCACTATTGTGCTCCCATTGCCATACACAGTGCAAATAGCACTCGCATCTGCTCTCAGCAAGTACAGTGTATTTGATTGAAGAGGATCTACTGTTCTTGTCAGTTTCCTAAGCAGACTTGAACTAGATATGGCCCGTGTGTGTAGGAAGCACAGTTCATTTGTTCTGAGCAAGCTCACTGTTCGGACCCCATAGGAAACACAGTAGAGTAGAAGAGTACTCTTTTCTCAAAAGCAGAGTGTGTTTCTTGTAAGGCGAGCTAGCTTTTGTTTCCCAGTCGTAAATGAAGTTGAATCACATGCAGTTTCTGTTCCTATGAGTAGAGTTGTTTTTTGGTGAGAAGAGTCACTATTGCGCTCCCATTGCCATACACAGTGCAAATAGCACTTGCGTCTGTTCCAATCAAGTACAGTGTATTGGACTGAAGAGGAGATACTGTTCTTGTCAGTTTCCTGAGCAGAGTTGAACTAGATATGGCCCGTGTGTATAGGAAGCACAGTTCTTTTGTTCTGAGCAAACTAACTTTCTGGCCCTATAGGAAACACAGTAGAGTAGATGAGTGCTCTTTTCTCAAAAGCAGAGTGTGTTTCTTGTAAGGTGAGATAGCGTTTGTTTCCCAGTCCTAAATGGCGTTGAATCACATGCAGTTTCTGGACGTACAAGCAGGAGTTGTTTTCTGGTAAGGAAAGTCACAATTGCGCTCCCATTGTCATACACAGGGCAAATAGCCCTGGCGTCTCTTCCCAGCATGTACAGTGTATTGGACTGAAGAGGATCTACTGTTCTTGTCAGTTTCCTAAGCACAAGTGAACTAGATACGGCCATGTGTGTAGGAAGCACAGTTCTTTTGTTCTGAGCAAGCTCACTGTTCTAGCCCTATATGAAACACAGTAGAGTAGAAGAGTGCTCTTTTCTCAAAAGCAGAGTGTGTTTCTTGTAAGGCAAGATAGCGTTTGCTTCCCAGACCTAAATGGAGTTGAATCACATGCAGTTTCTGGTCCTACAAGCAAGAATTGTTTTCTTGTAAGAAGAGTCACTATTGTGCTCCCATTGCCGTACACAGTGCAAATAGCACTTGCGTCTGTTCCCAGCAAGTACAGTGTATTGGACTGAAGAGGAGCTACTGTTCTTGTCAGTTTCCTAAGCAGACTTGAACTAGATATGGCCCGTGTGTGTAGGAAGCACAGTTCATTTGTTCTGAGCAAGCTCACTGTTCGGACCCCATAGGAAACACAGTAGAGTAGAAGAGTGCGTTTTTCTCAAAAGCAGAGTGTGTTTCTTGTAAGGCCAGCTAGCGTTTGTTTCCCAGTCCTAAATGGAGTTGAAATACACATGCAGTTTCTGGTCCTACGAGCAAGAGTTGTTTTCTGGTAAGAAGAGTCACTATTGCACTACCATTGCCAAACACATTGCAAATAGCCCTCGCGTCTGTTCCAAGCAAGTACAGTGTATTGGACTGAAGAGGAGCTACTGTTCTTGTCAGTTTCCTAAGCAAATTTGAACTAGATATGGCCCGTGTGTGTAGGAAGCACAGTTCTTTTGTTCTGAGCAAGCTCACTGTTTGGATCCCATAGCAAACACAGTAGAGTAGAAGAGTGCTCTTTTCTCAAAAGCAGAGTGTGTTTCTTGTAAGGCGAGCTAGCGTTTGTTTCCCAATTATAAATGGAGTTGAATCACATCCAGGTTCTGGTTCTACGAGGAAGAGTTGTTTTCTGGTAAGAAGAGTCACTATTGCGCTCTCTTTGCCATACACAGTGCAAATAGCCCTCGCGTCTGTTCCCAGCAAGTACAGTGTATTGGACTGAAGAGGAGCTACTGTTCCTGTCATTTCCTAAGCAGAATTGAACTAGATATGGCCCATTTGTGTAGGAAGCACAGTTCTTTTGTTCTGAGCAAGCTCACTGTTTGGACGCCATAGGAAACACAGTAGAGTAGAAGAGTGCTGTTTTCTCAAAAGCAGAGTGTGTTTCTTGTAAGGCGAGCTAGCGTTTGTTTCCCAGTCTTAAATGGAGTTGAATCACATGCAGTTTTTGATCATATGAGCAAGAGTTGTTTTCTGGTAAGGAAAGTCAATATTGCACTCCCATTGCCATACACAGTGCAAATAGCACTCGCGTCTGTTCCCAGCAAGTACAGTGTATGGGACTGAAGAGGAGCTACTGTTCTTGTCAGTTTCCTAAGCAGAGTTGAACTCGATATGATCCCTGTGTGTAGGAAGCACAATTCTTTTGTTCTGAACAAGCTCACTGTTTGGACCCCACAGGAAACACAGTAGAGAAGATGTGTGCCCTATTCTCAAAAGCAGAGCATGTTTCTTGTAAGGCGAGCTAGCGTTTGTTTCCCAGTCCTAAGTGGATTGATTCAAATGCAGTTTCTGGTCCTAAGAGCAAGAGTTGTTTTCTGGTAAGAAGAGTCACTATTGTGCTCCCTTTGCCATACACAGTGCAAATAGCCCTCGCGTCTCTTCCCAGCTAGTACAGTGTATTGGACTGAAGAGGAGCTACTGTTCTTGTCAGTTTCCTAAGCAGAGTTGAACTAGATATGGCCCATGTGTGTAGGAAGCACAGTTCTTTTGTACTCAGCAAGCTCACTGTTCTGGCCCTATTGGAAACACAGTAGAGTAGAAGAGTGCTCTTTCCTCAAAATCAGAGTGTGTTTTTTGTAAGGCGAGCTAGCGTTTGTTTCGCAGTCCTAAATGGAGTTGAATCACATGCAGTTTCCGTTCCTACGAGCAAGAGTGTTTTCTGGTAAGGAAAGTCACTATTGCGCTCCCGTTGCATACACAGTGCAATTAGCACTCGCGTCGGTTCCCAGCAAGTACAGTGTATTGGACTGAAGAGGAGCTACTGTTCTTGTCAGTTTCCTAAGCAGAATTGAACTAGATATGGCCCGTGTGTGTAGGAAGCACAGTTCTTTTGTTCTGTGCAAGCTCACTGTTTGGACCCCATAGGAAACACAGTAGAGTAGAAGAGTGCTCTTTTATCAAAAGCAGAGTGTGTTTCTTGTATGGCGAGCTAGCGTTTGTTTCCCAGTCCTAAATGGAGTTGAATCCCATGCAGTTTCTGGTCCTACGAGCAAGAGTTGTTTTCTGGTAAGAAGAGTCACTATTGTGCTCCCATTGCCATATACAGTGCAAATAGCACTGGCGTCTGTACCCAGCATGTACAGTGTATTGGACTGAAGAGGATCTACTGTTCTTGTCAGTTTCCTAAGCAGAATTGAACTAGACATGGCCCGTGTTTGTAGGAAGCACAGTTCTTTTGTTTTGAGCAAGCTCACTGTTTGGACCCCATAGTAAACACAGTATAGAAGATGTGTGCCCTATTCTCAAAAGCAGAGCGTGTTTCTTGTAAGGCGAGCTAGTGTTTGTTTCCTAGTCTTAAATGGAGTTGAACCACATGCAGTTTCTGGTCCTACGAGCAAGAGTTTTTTCTGGTAATAAGAGTCACTATTGCGCTCCCATTGTCATACTCAGGGCAAATAGCACTGGCCTCTGTTCCCAGCATGTACAGTGTACTGGACTAAAGAGGATCTACTGTTCTTGTCAGGTTCCTAAGCAGAGTTGAACTAGATATGGCCCATGTGTGTAGGAAGCACAGTTCTTTTGTACTCAGCAAGCTCACTGTTCTGGCCCTATAGGAAACACAGTAGAGTAGAAGAGTGCTCTTTCCTCAAAAACAGAGTGTGTTTTTTGTAAGGCGAGCTAACCTTTGTTTTGCAGTCCTAAATGGAGTTGAATCACATGCAGTTTCCGTTCCTACGAGCAAGAGTTTTTTTCTGGTAAGGAAAGTCACTATTGCGCTCCCATTGCCATACTCAGTGCAAATAGCATTCGCGTCTGTTCCCAGCAAGCACAGTGTATTGGACTGAAGAGGAGCTACTGTTCTTGTCAGTTTCCTAAGCAGAATTGAACTAGATATGGCCCGTGTGTAGGAAGCACAGTTCTTTTGTTCTGAGCAAGCTCACTGTTCGGACACCATAGGAAACACAGTAGAGTAGAAGAGTGCATTTTTCTCAAAAGCAGAGTGTGTTTCTTGTAAGGCCAGCTAGCGTTTGTTTCCCAGTCCTAAATGGAGATGAAATGCACATGCAGTTTCTGGTCCTACGAGCAAGAGTTGTTTTCTGGTAAGAAGAGTCACTATTGCGCTCCCTTTGCCATACACAGTGCAAATAGCCCTCGCGTCTGTTCCCAGCAAGTACAGTGTATTGGACTGAAGAGGAGCTACTGTTCTTGTCAGTTTCCTAAGCAGAGTTGAACTAGATATGGCCCATGTGTGTAGGAAGCACAATTCTTTTGTACTCAGCAAGCTCACTGTTCTGGCCCTATAGGAAACACAGTAGAGTATAAGAGTGCTCTTTCCTCAAAAGCAGAGTGTGTTTTTTGTAAGGCGAGCTAGCGTTTGTTTCGCAGTCCTAAATGGATTTGAATCACATGCAGTTTCCGTTCCTACGAGCAATAGTTGTTTTCTGGTAAGGAAAGTCACTATTGTGCTCCCTTTGCCATACACAGTGCAAATAGCACTGGCGTCTGTACCCAGCATGTACAGCGTATTGGACTGAAGAGGATCTACTGTTCTTGTCAGTTTCCTAAGCAGACTTGAACTAGATATGGCCCGTGTGTGTAGGAAGCACAGTTCATTTGTTCTGAGCAAGCTCACTGTTCGAACCCCATAGGAAACACAGTAGAGTAGAAGAGTACTCTTTTCTCAAAAGCAGAGTGTGTTTCTTGTAAGGCGATCTAGCGTTTGTTTCCCAGTCCTAAATGGAGTTGAATCACATGCAGTTTCTGGTCATACGTGCAAGAGTTGTTTTCTGGTAAGAAGAGTCACTATTGTGCTCCCATTGTCACACACGGGGCAAATAGCACTGGCGTCTCTTCCCAGCATGTACAGTCTATTGGACTGAAGAGGTTCTACTGTTCTTTTCAGTTTCCAAAGCAGAATTGAACAAGATATGGCCCGTGTCTGTAGGAAGCACAGTTCTTTTGTTCTGAGCAAGCTCACATTTCGAACCCCATAGGAAACACAGTAGAGTAGAAGAGTGCATTTTTCTCAAAAGCAGAGTGTGTTTCTTGTAGGCGAGCTAGCGTTTGTTTCCCAGTCCTAAATGGAGATGAAATACACATGCAGTTTCTGGTCCTACGAGCAAGAGTTGTTTTCTGGTAAGAAGAGTCACTATTGTGCTCCCATTGTCATACACAGTGCAAATAGCCCTTGCGTCTGTTCCCAGCAAGTACAGTATTGGACTGAAGAGGAGCTACTGTTTTTGTCAGTTTCCTAAGCAGAGTTGAACTAGATATGGCCCGTGTGTGTAAGAAGCACAGTTCTTTTGTTCTGAGCAAGCTCACTGTTCGGACCCTATAGGAAACACAGTAGAGTAGATGAGTGCTCTTTTCTCAAAAGCCGAGTGTGTTTAGTGTAAGGCGAGCTAGCGTTTGTTTTGCAGTCCTAAATGGATTTGAATCACATGCAGTTTCTGGTCCTACGAGCAAGAGTTGTTTTCTGGTAAGAAGAGTCACTATTGTGCTCCCATTGCCATACACAGTGCAAATAGCACTCGCATCTGCTCTCAGCAAGTACAGTGTATTTGATTGAAGAGGAGCTACTGTTCTTGTCAATTTCCTAAGCAGACTTGAACTAGATATGGCCCGTGTGTGTAGGAAGCACAGTTCATTTGTTCTGAGCAAGCTCACTGTTCGGACCCCATAGGAAACACAGTAGAGTAGAAGAGTACTCTTTTCTCAAAAGCAGAGTGTGTTTCTTGTAAGGCGAGCTAGCTTTTGTTTCCCAGTCGTAAATGAAGTTGAATCACATGCAGTTTCTGTTCCTATGAGTAGAGTTGTTTTTTGGTGAGAAGAGTCACTATTGCGCTCCCATTGCCATACACAGTGCAAATAGCACTTGCGTCTGTTCCAATCAAGTACAGTGTATTGGACTGAAGAGGAGATACTGTTCTTGTCAGTTTCCTGAGCAGAGTTGAACTAGATATGGCCCGTGTGTATAGGAAGCACAGTTCTTTTGTTCTGAGCAAACTAACTTTCTGGCCCTATAGGAAACACAGTAGAGTAGATGAGTGCTCTTTTCTCAAAAGCAGAGTGTGTTTCTTGTAAGGTGAGATAGCGTTTGTTTCCCATTCCTAAATGGCGTTGAATCACATGCAGTTTCTGGACGTACAAGCAGGAGTTGTTTTCTGGTAAGGAAATTCACAATTGCGCTCCCATTGTCATACACAGGGCAAATAGCCCTGGCGTCTCTTCCCAGCATGTACAGTGTATTGGACTGAAGAGGATCTACTGTTCTAGTCAGTTTCCTAAGCACAATTGAACTAGATACGGCCATGTGTGTAGGAAGCACAGTTCTTTTGTTCTGAGCAAGCTCACTGTTCTAGCCCTATATGAAACACAGTAGAGTAGAAGAGTGCTCTTTTCTCAAAAGCAGAGTGTGTTTCTTGTAAGGCAAGATAGCGTTTGCTTCCCAGACCTAAATGGAGTTGAATCACATGCAGTTTCTGGTCCTACAAGCAAGAATTGTTTTCTTGTAAGAAGAGTCACTATTGTGCTCCCATTGCCGTACACAGTGCAAATAGCACTCGCGTCTGTTCCCAGCAAGTACAGTGTATTGGACTGAAGAGGAGCTACTGTTCTTGTCAGTTTCCTAAGCAGACTTGAACTAGATATGGCCCGTGTGTGTAGGAAGCACAGTTCATTTGTTCTGAGCAAGCTCACTGTTCGGACCCCATAGAAAACACAGTAGAGTAGAAGAGTGCTCTTTTCTCAAAAGCTGAGTGTGTTTCTTGTAAGGCGAGCTAGCTTTTGTTTCCCAGTCCTAAATGGAGTTGAATCACATGCAGTTTCTGGTCCTACGAGCAAGAGTTGTTTTCTGGTAAGAAGAGTCACTATTGTGCTCCCATTGCCATACACAGTGCAAATAGCACTGGCGTCTGTACCCAGCATGTACAGCGTATTGGACTGAAGAGGATCTACTGTTCTTGTCAGTTTCCTAAGCAGAGTTGAACTAGATATGGCCCGTGAGTGTAGGAAGCACAGTTCTTTTGTTCTCAGCAAGCTCATTGTTTGGACCCCATAGGAAACACAGTAGAGTAGAAGAGTGCTCTTTTCTCAAAAGCAGAGTGTGTTTCTTGTAAGGCGAGCTAGCTTTTGTTTCCCAGTCCTAAATGGAGTTGAATCCCATGCAGTTTCTGGTCCTACGAGCAAGAGTTGTTTTCTGGTAAGAAGAGTCACTATTGTGCTCCCATTGCCATATACAGTGCAAATAGCACTGGCGTCTGTACCCAGCATGTACAGTGTATTGGACTGAAGAGGATCTACTGTTCTTGTCAGTTTCCTAAGCAGAATTGAACTAGACATGGCCCGTGTTTGTAGGAAGCACAGTTCTTTTGTTTTGAGCAAGCTCACTGTTTGGACCCCATAGTAAACACAGTATAGAAGATGTGTGCCCTATTCTCAAAAGCAGAGCGTGTTTCTTGTAAGGCGAGCTAGTGTTTGTTTCCTAGTCTTAAATGGAGTTGAACCACATGCAGTTTCTGGTCCTACGAGCAAGAGTTTTTTCTGGTAATAAGAGTCACTATTGCGCTCCCATTGTCATACTCAGGGCAAATAGCACTGGCCTCTGTTCCCAGCATGTACAGTGTACTGGACTAAAGAGGATCTACTGTTCTTGTCAGGTTCCTAAGCAGAGTTGAACTAGATATGGCCCATGTGTGTAGGAAGCACAGTTCTTTTGTACTCAGCAAGCTCACTGTTCTGGCCCTATAGGAAACACAGTAGAGTAGAAGAGTGCTCTTTCCTCAAAAACAGAGTGTGTTTTTTGTAAGGCGAGCTAACCTTTGTTTTGCAGTCCTAAATGGAGTTGAATCACATGCAGTTTCCGTTCCTACGAGCAAGAGTTTTTTTCTGGTAAGGAAAGTCACTATTGCGCTCCCATTGCCATACTCAGTGCAAATAGCATTCGCGTCTGTTCCCAGCAAGCACAGTGTATTGGACTGAAGAGGAGCTACTGTTCTTGTCAGTTTCCTAAGCAGAATTGAACTAGATATGGCCCGTGTGTAGGAAGCACAGTTCTTTTGTTCTGAGCAAGCTCACTGTTCGGACACCATAGGAAACACAGTAGAGTAGAAGAGTGCATTTTTCTCAAAAGCAGAGTGTGTTTCTTGTAAGGCCAGCTAGCGTTTGTTTCCCAGTCCTAAATGGAGATGAAATGCACATGCAGTTTCTGGTCCTACGAGCAAGAGTTGTTTTCTGGTAAGAAGAGTCACTATTGCGCTCCCTTTGCCATACACAGTGCAAATAGCCCTCGCGTCTGTTCCCAGCAAGTACAGTGTATTGGACTGAAGAGGAGCTACTGTTCTTGTCAGTTTCCTAAGCAGAGTTGAACTAGATATGGCCCATGTGTGTAGGAAGCACAATTCTTTTGTACTCAGCAAGCTCACTGTTCTGGCCCTATAGGAAACACAGTAGAGTATAAGAGTGCTCTTTCCTCAAAAGCAGAGTGTGTTTTTTGTAAGGCGAGCTAGCGTTTGTTTCGCAGTCCTAAATGGATTTGAATCACATGCAGTTTCCGTTCCTACGAACAATAGTTGTTTTCTGGTAAGGAAAGTCACTATTGTGCTCCCTTTGCCATACACAGTGCAAATAGCACTGGCGTCTGTACCCAGCATGTACAGCGTATTGGACTGAAGAGGATCTACTGTTCTTGTCAGTTTCCTAAGCAGACTTGAACTAGATATGGCCCGTGTGTGTAGGAAGCACAGTTCATTTGTTCTGAGCAAGCTCACTGTTCGAACCCCATAGGAAACACAGTAGAGTAGAAGAGTACTCTTTTCTCAAAAGCAGAGTGTGTTTCTTGTAAGGCGATCTAGCGTTTGTTTCCCAGTCCTAAATGGAGTTGAATCACATGCAGTTTCTGGTCATACGTGCAAGAGTTGTTTTCTGGTAAGAAGAGTCACTATTGTGCTCCCATTGTCACACACGGGGCAAATAGCACTGGCGTCTCTTCCCAGCATGTACAGTCTATTGGACTGAAGAGGTTCTACTGTTCTTTTCAGTTTCCAAAGCAGAATTGAACAAGATATGGCCCGTGTCTGTAGGAAGCACAGTTCTTTTGTTCTGAGCAAGCTCACATTTCGAACCCCATAGGAAACCAGTAGAGTAGAAGAGTGCATTTTTCTCAAAAGCTGAGTGTGTTTCTTGTAGGCGAGCTAGCGTTTGTTTCCCAGTCCTAAATGGAGATGAAATACACATGCAGTTTCTGGTCCTACGAGCAAGAGTTGTTTTCTGGTAAGAAGAGTCACTATTGTGCTCCCATTGTCATACACAGTGCAAATAGCCCTTGCATCTGTTCCCAGCAAGTACAGTATTGGACTGAAGAGGAGCTACTGTTTTTGTCAGTTTCCTAAGCAGAGTTGAACTAGATATGGCCCGTGTGTGTAAGAAGCACAGTTCTTTTGTTCTGAGCAAGCTCACTGTTCGGACCCTATAGGAAACACAGTAGAGTAGATGAGTGCTCTTTTCTCAAAAGCCGAGTGTGTTTAGTGTAAGGCGAGCTAGCGTTTGTTTTGCAGTCCTAAATGGATTTGAATCACATGCAGTTTCTGGTCCTACGAGCAAGAGTTGTTTTCTGGTAAGAAGAGTCACTATTGTGCTCCCATTGCCATACACAGTGCAAATAGCACTCGCATCTGCTCTCAGCAAGTACAGTGTATTTGATTGAAGAGGAGCTACTGTTCTTGTCAATTTCCTAAGCAGACTTGAACTAGATATGGCCCGTGTGTGTAGGAAGCACAGTTCATTTGTTCTGAGCAAGCTCACTGTTCGGACCCCATAGGAAACACAGTAGAGTAGAAGAGTACTCTTTTCTCAAAAGCAGAGTGTGTTTCTTGTAAGGCGAGCTAGCTTTTGTTTCCCAGTCGTAAATGAAGTTGAATCACATGCAGTTTCTGTTCCTATGAGTAGAGTTGTTTTTTGGTGAGAAGAGTCACTATTGCGCTCCCATTGCCATACACAGTGCAAATAGCACTTGCGTCTCTTCCAATCAAGTACAGTGTATTGGACTGAAGAGGAGATACTGTTCTTGTCAGTTTCCTGAGCAGAGTTGAACTAGATATGGCCCGTGTGTATAGGAAGCACAGTTCTTTTGTTCTGAGCAAACTAACTTTCTGGCCCTATAGGAAACACAGTAGAGTAGATGAGTGCTCTTTTCTCAAAAGCAGAGTGTGTTTCTTGTAAGGTGAGATAGCGTTTGTTTCCCAGTCCTAAATGGCGTTGAATCACATGCAGTTTCTGGACGTACAAGCAGGAGTTGTTTTCTGGTAAGGAAAGTCACAATTGCGCTCCCATTGTCATACACAGGGCAAATAGCCCTGGCGTCTCTTCCCAGCATGTACAGTGTATTGGACTGAAGAGGATCTACTGTTCTAGTCAGTTTCCTAAGCACAATTGAACTAGATACGGCCATGTGTGTAGGAAGCACAGTTCTTTTGTTCTGAGCAAGCTCACTGTTCTAGCCCTATATGAAACACAGTAGAGTAGAAGAGTGCTCTTTTCTCAAAAGCAGAGTGTGTTTCTTGTAAGGCAAGATAGCGTTTGCTTCCCAGACCTAAATGGAGTTGAATCACATGCAGTTTCTGGTCCTACAAGCAAGAATTGTTTTCTTGTAAGAAGAGTCACTATTGTGCTCCCATTGCCGTACACAGTGCAAATAGCACTCGCGTCTGTTCCCAGCAAGTACAGTGTATTGGACTGAAGAGGAGCTACTGTTCTTGTCAGTTTCCTAAGCAGACTTGAACTAGATATGGCCCGTGTGTGTAGGAAGCACAGTTCATTTGTTCTGAGCAAGCTCACTGTTCAGACCCCATAGAAAACACAGTAGAGTAGAAGAGTGCTCTTTTCTCAAAAGCTGAGTGTGTTTCTTGTAAGGCGAGCTAGCTTTTGTTTCCCAGTCCTAAATGGAGTTGAATCACATGCAGTTTCTGGTCCTACGAGCAAGAGTTGTTTTCTGGTAAGAAGAGTCACTATTGTGCTCCCATTGCCATACACAGTGCAAATAGCACTGGCGTCTGTACCCAGCATGTACAGCGTATTGGACTGAAGAGGATCTACTGTTCTTGTCAGTTTCCTAAGCAGAATTGAACTAGACATGGCCCGTGTTTGTAGGAAGCACAGTTCTTTTGTTTTGAGCAAGCTCACTGTTTGGACCCCATAGTAAACACAGTATAGAAGATGTGTGCCCTATTCTCAAAAGCAGAGCGTGTTTCTTGTAAGGCGAGCTAGTGTTTGTTTCCTAGTCTTAAATGGAGTTGAACCACATGCAGTTTCTGGTCCTACGAGCAAGAGTTTTTTCTGGTAATAAGAGTCACTATTGCGCTCCCATTGTCATACTCAGGGCAAATAGCACTGGCCTCTGTTCCCAGCATGTACAGTGTACTGGACTAAAGAGGATCTACTGTTCTTGTCAGGTTCCTAAGCAGAGTTGAACTAGATATGGCCCATGTGTGTAGGAAGCACAGTTCTTTTGTACTCAGCAAGCTCACTGTTCTGGCCCTATAGGAAACACAGTAGAGTAGAAGAGTGCTCTTTCCTCAAAAACAGAGTGTGTTTTTTGTAAGGCGAGCTAACCTTTGTTTTGCAGTCCTAAATGGAGTTGAATCACATGCAGTTTCCGTTCCTACGAGCAAGAGTTTTTTTCTGGTAAGGAAAGTCACTATTGCGCTCCCATTGCCATACTCAGTGCAAATAGCATTCGCGTCTGTTCCCAGCAAGCACAGTGTATTGGACTGAAGAGGAGCTACTGTTCTTGTCAGTTTCCTAAGCAGAATTGAACTAGATATGGCCCGTGTGTAGGAAGCACAGTTCTTTTGTTCTGAGCAAGCTCACTGTTCGGACACCATAGGAAACACAGTAGAGTAGAAGAGTGCATTTTTCTCAAAAGCAGAGTGTGTTTCTTGTAAGGCCAGCTAGCGTTTGTTTCCCAGTCCTAAATGGAGATGAAATGCACATGCAGTTTCTGGTCCTACGAGCAAGAGTTGTTTTCTGGTAAGAAGAGTCACTATTGCGCTCCCTTTGCCATACACAGTGCAAATAGCCCTCGCGTCTGTTCCCAGCAAGTACAGTGTATTGGACTGAAGAGGAGCTACTGTTCTTGTCAGTTTCCTAAGCAGAGTTGAACTAGATATGGCCCATGTGTGTAGGAAGCACAATTCTTTTGTACTCAGCAAGCTCACTGTTCTGGCCCTATAGGAAACACAGTAGAGTATAAGAGTGCTCTTTCCTCAAAAGCAGAGTGTGTTTTTTGTAAGGCAAGCTAGCGTTTGTTTCGCAGTCCTAAATGGATTTGAATCACATGCAGTTTCCGTTCCTACGAACAATAGTTGTTTTCTGGTAAGGAAAGTCACTATTGTGCTCCCTTTGCCATACACAGTGCAAATAGCACTGGCGTCTGTACCCAGCATGTACAGCGTATTGGACTGAAGAGGATCTACTGTTCTTGTCAGTTTCCTAAGCAGACTTGAACTAGATATGGCCCGTGTGTGTAGGAAGCACAGTTCATTTGTTCTGAGCAAGCTCACTGTTCGAACCCCATAGGAAACACAGTAGAGTAGAAGAGTACTCTTTTCTCAAAAGCAGAGTGTGTTTCTTGTAAGGCGATCTAGCGTTTGTTTCCCAGTCCTAAATGGAGTTGAATCACATGCAGTTTCTGGTCATACGTGCAAGAGTTGTTTTCTGGTAAGAAGAGTCACTATTGTGCTCCCATTGTCACACACGGGGCAAATAGCACTGGCGTCTCTTCCCAGCATGTACAGTCTATTGGACTGAAGAGGTTCTACTGTTCTTTTCAGTTTCCAAAGCAGAATTGAACAAGATATGGCCCGTGTCTGTAGGAAGCACAGTTCTTTTGTTCTGAGCAAGCTCACATTTCGAACCCCATAGGAAACACAGTAGAGTAGAAGAGTGCATTTTTCTCAAAAGCTGAGTGTGTTTCTTGTAGGCGAGCTAGCGTTTGTTTCCCAGTCCTAAATGGAGATGAAATACACATGCAGTTTCTGGTCCTACGAGCAAGAGTTGTTTTCTGGTAAGAAGAGTCACTATTGTGCTCCCATTGTCATACACAGTGCAAATAGCCCTTGCATCTGTTCCCAGCAAGTACAGTATTGGACTGAAGAGGAGCTACTGTTTTTGTCAGTTTCCTAAGCAGAGTTGAACTAGATATGGCCCGTGTGTGTAAGAAGCACAGTTCTTTTGTTCTGAGCAAGCTCACTGTTCGGACCCTATAGGAAACACAGTAGAGTAGATGAGTGCTCTTTTCTCAAAAGCCGAGTGTGTTTAGTGTAAGGCGAGCTAGCGTTTGTTTTGCAGTCCTAAATGGATTTGAATCACATGCAGTTTCTGGTCCTACGAGCAAGAGTTGTTTTCTGGTAAGAAGAGTCACTATTGTGCTCCCATTGCCATACACAGTGCAAATAGCACTCGCATCTGCTCTCAGCAAGTACAGTGTATTTGATTGAAGAGGAGCTACTGTTCTTGTCAATTTCCTAAGCAGACTTGAACTAGATATGGCCCGTGTGTGTAGGAAGCACAGTTCATTTGTTCTGAGCAAGCTCACTGTTCGGACCCCATAGGAAACACAGTAGAGTAGAAGAGTACTCTTTTCTCAAAAGCAGAGTGTGTTTCTTGTAAGGCGAGCTAGCTTTTGTTTCCCAGTCGTAAATGAAGTTGAATCACATGCAGTTTCTGTTCCTATGAGTAGAGTTGTTTTTTGGTGAGAAGAGTCACTATTGCGCTCCCATTGCCATACACAGTGCAAATAGCACTTGCGTCTCTTCCAATCAAGTACAGTGTATTGGACTGAAGAGGAGATACTGTTCTTGTCAGTTTCCTGAGCAGAGTTGAACTAGATATGGCCCGTGTGTATAGGAAGCACAGTTCTTTTGTTCTGAGCAAACTAACTTTCTGGCCCTATAGGAAACACAGTAGAGTAGATGAGTGCTCTTTTCTCAAAAGCAGAGTGTGTTTCTTGTAAGGTGAGATAGCGTTTGTTTCCCAGTCCTAAATGGCGTTGAATCACATGCAGTTTCTGGACGTACAAGCAGGAGTTGTTTTCTGGTAAGGAAAGTCACAATTGCGCTCCCATTGTCATACACAGGGCAAATAGCCCTGGCGTCTCTTCCCAGCATGTACAGTGTATTGGACTGAAGAGGATCTACTGTTCTTGTCAGTTTCCTAAGCACAATTGAACTAGATACGGCCATGTGTGTAGGAAGCACAGTTCTTTTGTTCTGAGCAAGCTCACTGTTCTAGCCCTATATGAAACACAGTAGAGTAGAAGAGTGCTCTTTTCTCAAAAGCAGAGTGTGTTTCTTGTAAGGCAAGATAGCGTTTGCTTCCCAGACCTAAATGGAGTTGAATCACATGCAGTTTCTGGTCCTACAAGCAAGAATTGTTTTCTTGTAAGAAGAGTCACTATTGTGCTCCCATTGCCGTACACAGTGCAAATAGCACTCGCGTCTGTTCGCAGCAAGTACAGTGTATTGGACTGAAGAGGAGCTACTGTTCTTGTCAGTTTCCTAAGCAGACTTGAACTAGATATGGCCCGTGTGTGTAGGAAGCACAGTTCATTTGTTCTGAGCAAGCTCACTGTTTGGACCCCATAGAAAACACAGTAGAGTAGAAGAGTGCTCTTTTCTCAAAAGCTGAGTGTGTTTCTTGTAAGGCGAGCTAGCTTTTGTTTCCCAGTCCTAAATGGAGTTGAATCCCATGCAGTTTCTGGTCCTACGAGCAAGAGTTGTTTTCTGGTAAGAAGAGTCACTATTGTGCTCCCATTGCCATATACAGTGCAAATAGCACTGGCGTCTGTACCCAGCATGTACAGTGTATTGGACTGAAGAGGATCTACTGTTCTTGTCAGTTTCCTAAGCAGAATTGAACTAGACATGGCCCGTGTTTGTAGGAAGCACAGTTCTTTTGTTTTGAGCAAGCTCACTGTTTGGACCCCATAGTAAACACAGTATAGAAGATGTGTGCCCTATTCTCAAAAGCAGAGCGTGTTTCTCGTAAGGCGAGCTAGTGTTTGTTTCCTAGTCTTAAATGGAGTTGAACCACATGCAGTTTCTGGTCCTACGAGCAAGAGTTTTTTCTGGTAATAAGAGTCACTATTGCGCTCCCATTGTCATACTCAGGGCAAATAGCACTGGCCTCTGTTCCCAGCATGTACAGTGTACTGGACTAAAGAGGATCTACTGTTCTTGTCAGGTTCCTAAGCAGAGTTGAACTAGATATGGCCCATGTGTGTAGGAAGCACAGTTCTTTTGTACTCAGCAAGCTCACTGTTCTGGCCCTATAGGAAACACAGTAGAGTAGAAGAGTGCTCTTTCCTCAAAAACAGAGTGTGTTTTTTGTAAGGCGAGCTAACCTTTGTTTTGCAGTCCTAAATGGAGTTGAATCACATGCAGTTTCCGTTCCTACGAGCAAGAGTTTTTTTCTGGTAAGGAAAGTCACTATTGCGCTCCCATTGCCATACTCAGTGCAAATAGCATTCGCGTCTGTTCCCAGCAAGCACAGTGTATTGGACTGAAGAGGAGCTACTGTTCTTGTCAGTTTCCTAAGCAGAATTGAACTAGATATGGCCCGTGTGTAGGAAGCACAGTTCTTTTGTTCTGAGCAAGCTCACTGTTCGGACACCATAGGAAACACAGTAGAGTAGAAGAGTGCATTTTTCTCAAAAGCAGAGTGTGTTTCTTGTAAGGCCAGCTAGCGTTTGTTTCCCAGTCCTAAATGGAGATGAAATGCACATGCAGTTTCTGGTCCTACGAGCAAGAGTTGTTTTCTGGTAAGAAGAGTCACTATTGCGCTCCCTTTGCCATACACAGTGCAAATAGCCCTCGCGTCTGTTCCCAGCAAGTACAGTGTATTGGACTGAAGAGGAGCTACTGTTCTTGTCAGTTTCCTAAGCAGAGTTGAACTAGATATGGCCCATGTGTGTAGGAAGCACAATTCTTTTGTACTCAGCAAGCTCACTGTTCTGGCCCTATAGGAAACACAGTAGAGTATAAGAGTGCTCTTTCCTCAAAAGCAGAGTGTGTTTTTTGTAAGGCGAGCTAGCGTTTGTTTCGCAGTCCTAAATGGATTTGAATCACATGCAGTTTCCGTTCCTACGAACAATAGTTGTTTTCTGGTAAGGAAAGTCACTATTGTGCTCCCTTTGCCATACACAGTGCAAATAGCACTGGCGTCTGTACCCAGCATGTACAGCGTATTGGACTGAAGAGGATCTACTGTTCTTGTCAGTTTCCTAAGCAGACTTGAACTAGATATGGCCCGTGTGTGTAGGAAGCACAGTTCATTTGTTCTGAGCAAGCTCACTGTTCGAACCCCATAGGAAACACAGTAGAGTAGAAGAGTACTCTTTTCTCAAAAGCAGAGTGTGTTTCTTGTAAGGCGATCTAGCGTTTGTTTCCCAGTCCTAAATGGAGTTGAATCACATGCAGTTTCTGGTCATACGTGCAAGAGTTGTTTTCTGGTAAGAAGAGTCACTATTGTGCTCCCATTGTCACACACGGGGCAAATAGCACTGGCGTCTCTTCCCAGCATGTACAGTCTATTGGACTGAAGAGGTTCTACTGTTCTTTTCAGTTTCCAAAGCAGAATTGAACAAGATATGGCCCGTGTCTGTAGGAAGCACAGTTCTTTTGTTCTGAGCAAGCTCACATTTCGAACCCCATAGGAAACCAGTAGAGTAGAAGAGTGCATTTTTCTCAAAAGCTGAGTGTGTTTCTTGTAGGCGAGCTAGCGTTTGTTTCCCAGTCCTAAATGGAGATGAAATACACATGCAGTTTCTGGTCCTACGAGCAAGAGTTGTTTTCTGGTAAGAAGAGTCACTATTGTGCTCCCATTGTCATACACAGTGCAAATAGCCCTTGCATCTGTTCCCAGCAAGTACAGTATTGGACTGAAGAGGAGCTACTGTTTTTGTCAGTTTCCTAAGCAGAGTTGAACTAGATATGGCCCGTGTGTGTAAGAAGCACAGTTCTTTTGTTCTGAGCAAGCTCACTGTTCGGACCCTATAGGAAACACAGTAGAGTAGATGAGTGCTCTTTTCTCAAAAGCCGAGTGTGTTTAGTGTAAGGCGAGCTAGCGTTTGTTTTGCAGTCCTAAATGGATTTGAATCACATGCAGTTTCTGGTCCTACGAGCAAGAGTTGTTTTCTGGTAAGAAGAGTCACTATTGTGCTCCCATTGCCATACACAGTGCAAATAGCACTCGCATCTGCTCTCAGCAAGTACAGTGTATTTGATTGAAGAGGAGCTACTGTTCTTGTCAATTTCCTAAGCAGACTTGAACTAGATATGGCCCGTGTGTGTAGGAAGCACAGTTCATTTGTTCTGAGCAAGCTCACTGTTCGGACCCCATAGGAAACACAGTAGAGTAGAAGAGTACTCTTTTCTCAAAAGCAGAGTGTGTTTCTTGTAAGGCGAGCTAGCTTTTGTTTCCCAGTCGTAAATGAAGTTGAATCACATGCAGTTTCTGTTCCTATGAGTAGAGTTGTTTTTTGGTGAGAAGAGTCACTATTGCGCTCCCATTGCCATACACAGTGCAAATAGCACTTGCGTCTCTTCCAATCAAGTACAGTGTATTGGACTGAAGAGGAGATACTGTTCTTGTCAGTTTCCTGAGCAGAGTTGAACTAGATATGGCCCGTGTGTATAGGAAGCACAGTTCTTTTGTTCTGAGCAAACTAACTTTCTGGCCCTATAGGAAACACAGTAGAGTAGATGAGTGCTCTTTTCTCAAAAGCAGAGTGTGTTTCTTGTAAGGTGAGATAGCGTTTGTTTCCCAGTCCTAAATGGCGTTGAATCACATGCAGTTTCTGGACGTACAAGCAGGAGTTGTTTTCTGGTAAGGAAAGTCACAATTGCGCTCCCATTGTCATACACAGGGCAAATAGCCCTGGCGTCTCTTCCCAGCATGTACAGTGTATTGGACTGAAGAGGATCTACTGTTCTAGTCAGTTTCCTAAGCACAATTGAACTAGATACGGCCATGTGTGTAGGAAGCACAGTTCTTTTGTTCTGAGCAAGCTCACTGTTCTAGCCCTATATGAAACACAGTAGAGTAGAAGAGTGCTCTTTTCTCAAAAGCAGAGTGTGTTTCTTGTAAGGCAAGATAGCGTTTGCTTCCCAGACCTAAATGGAGTTGAATCACATGCAGTTTCTGGTCCTACAAGCAAGAATTGTTTTCTTGTAAGAAGAGTCACTATTGTGCTCCCATTGCCGTACACAGTGCAAATAGCACTCGCGTCTGTTCCCAGCAAGTACAGTGTATTGGACTGAAGAGGAGCTACTGTTCTTGTCAGTTTCCTAAGCAGACTTGAACTAGATATGGCCCGTGTGTGTAGGAAGCACAGTTCATTTGTTCTGAGCAAGCTCACTGTTCAGACCCCATAGAAAACACAGTAGAGTAGAAGAGTGCTCTTTTCTCAAAAGCTGAGTGTGTTTCTTGTAAGGCGAGCTAGCTTTTGTTTCCCAGTCCTAAATGGAGTTGAATCACATGCAGTTTCTGGTCCTACGAGCAAGAGTTGTTTTCTGGTAAGAAGAGTCACTATTGTGCTCCCATTGCCATACACAGTGCAAATAGCACTGGCGTCTGTACCCAGCATGTACAGCGTATTGGACTGAAGAGGATCTACTGTTCTTGTCAGTTTCCTAAGCAGAATTGAACTAGACATGGCCCGTGTTTGTAGGAAGCACAGTTCTTTTGTTTTGAGCAAGCTCACTGTTTGGACCCCATAGTAAACACAGTATAGAAGATGTGTGCCCTATTCTCAAAAGCAGAGCGTGTTTCTTGTAAGGCGAGCTAGTGTTTGTTTCCTAGTCTTAAATGGAGTTGAACCACATGCAGTTTCTGGTCCTACGAGCAAGAGTTTTTTCTGGTAATAAGAGTCACTATTGCGCTCCCATTGTCATACTCAGGGCAAATAGCACTGGCCTCTGTTCCCAGCATGTACAGTGTACTGGACTAAAGAGGATCTACTGTTCTTGTCAGGTTCCTAAGCAGAGTTGAACTAGATATGGCCCATGTGTGTAGGAAGCACAGTTCTTTTGTACTCAGCAAGCTCACTGTTCTGGCCCTATAGGAAACACAGTAGAGTAGAAGAGTGCTCTTTCCTCAAAAACAGAGTGTGTTTTTTGTAAGGCGAGCTAACCTTTGTTTTGCAGTCCTAAATGGAGTTGAATCACATGCAGTTTCCGTTCCTACGAGCAAGAGTTTTTTTCTGGTAAGGAAAGTCACTATTGCGCTCCCATTGCCATACTCAGTGCAAATAGCATTCGCGTCTGTTCCCAGCAAGCACAGTGTATTGGACTGAAGAGGAGCTACTGTTCTTGTCAGTTTCCTAAGCAGAATTGAACTAGATATGGCCCGTGTGTAGGAAGCACAGTTCTTTTGTTCTGAGCAAGCTCACTGTTCGGACACCATAGGAAACACAGTAGAGTAGAAGAGTGCATTTTTCTCAAAAGCAGAGTGTGTTTCTTGTAAGGCCAGCTAGCGTTTGTTTCCCAGTCCTAAATGGAGATGAAATGCACATGCAGTTTCTGGTCCTACGAGCAAGAGTTGTTTTCTGGTAAGAAGAGTCACTATTGCGCTCCCTTTGCCATACACAGTGCAAATAGCCCTCGCGTCTGTTCCCAGCAAGTACAGTGTATTGGACTGAAGAGGAGCTACTGTTCTTGTCAGTTTCCTAAGCAGAGTTGAACTAGATATGGCCCATGTGTGTAGGAAGCACAATTCTTTTGTACTCAGCAAGCTCACTGTTCTGGCCCTATAGGAAACACAGTAGAGTATAAGAGTGCTCTTTCCTCAAAAGCAGAGTGTGTTTTTTGTAAGGCGAGCTAGCGTTTGTTTCGCAGTCCTAAATGGATTTGAATCACATGCAGTTTCCGTTCCTACGAACAATAGTTGTTTTCTGGTAAGGAAAGTCACTATTGTGCTCCCTTTGCCATACACAGTGCAAATAGCACTGGCGTCTGTACCCAGCATGTACAGCGTATTGGACTGAAGAGGATCTACTGTTCTTGTCAGTTTCCTAAGCAGACTTGAACTAGATATGGCCCGTGTGTGTAGGAAGCACAGTTCATTTGTTCTGAGCAAGCTCACTGTTCGAACCCCATAGGAAACACAGTAGAGTAGAAGAGTACTCTTTTCTCAAAAGCAGAGTGTGTTTCTTGTAAGGCGATCTAGCGTTTGTTTCCCAGTCCTAAATGGAGTTGAATCACATGCAGTTTCTGGTCATACGTGCAAGAGTTGTTTTCTGGTAAGAAGAGTCACTATTGTGCTCCCATTGTCACACACGGGGCAAATAGCACTGGCGTCTCTTCCCAGCATGTACAGTCTATTGGACTGAAGAGGTTCTACTGTTCTTTTCAGTTTCCAAAGCAGAATTGAACAAGATATGGCCCGTGTCTGTAGGAAGCACAGTTCTTTTGTTCTGAGCAAGCTCACATTCGAACCCCATAGGAAACACAGTAGAGTAGAAGAGTGCATTTTTCTCAAAAGCTGAGTGTGTTTCTTGTAGGCGAGCTAGCGTTTGTTTCCCAGTCCTAAATGGAGATGAAATACACATGCAGTTTCTGGTCCTACGAGCAAGAGTTGTTTTCTGGTAAGAAGAGTCACTATTGTGCTCCCATTGTCATACACAGTGCAAATAGCCCTTGCATCTGTTCCCAGCAAGTACAGTATTGGACTGAAGAGGAGCTACTGTTTTTGTCAGTTTCCTAAGCAGAGTTGAACTAGATATGGCCCGTGTGTGTAAGAAGCACAGTTCTTTTGTTCTGAGCAAGCTCACTGTTCGGACCCTATAGGAAACACAGTAGAGTAGATGAGTGCTCTTTTCTCAAAAGCCGAGTGTGTTTAGTGTAAGGCGAGCTAGCGTTTGTTTTGCAGTCCTAAATGGATTTGAATCACATGCAGTTTCTGGTCCTACGAGCAAGAGTTGTTTTCTGGTAAGAAGAGTCACTATTGTGCTCCCATTGCCATACACAGTGCAAATAGCACTCGCATCTGCTCTCAGCAAGTACAGTGTATTTGATTGAAGAGGAGCTACTGTTCTTGTCAATTTCCTAAGCAGACTTGAACTAGATATGGCCCGTGTGTGTAGGAAGCACAGTTCATTTGTTCTGAGCAAGCTCACTGTTCGGACCCCATAGGAAACACAGTAGAGTAGAAGAGTACTCTTTTCTCAAAAGCAGAGTGTGTTTCTTGTAAGGCGAGCTAGCTTTTGTTTCCCAGTCGTAAATGAAGTTGAATCACATGCAGTTTCTGTTCCTATGAGTAGAGTTGTTTTTTGGTGAGAAGAGTCACTATTGCGCTCCCATTGCCATACACAGTGCAAATAGCACTTGCGTCTCTTCCAATCAAGTACAGTGTATTGGACTGAAGAGGAGATACTGTTCTTGTCAGTTTCCTGAGCAGAGTTGAACTAGATATGGCCCGTGTGTATAGGAAGCACAGTTCTTTTGTTCTGAGCAAACTAACTTTCTGGCCCTATAGGAAACACAGTAGAGTAGATGAGTGCTCTTTTCTCAAAAGCAGAGTGTGTTTCTTGTAAGGTGAGATAGCGTTTGTTTCCCAGTCCTAAATGGCGTTGAATCACATGCAGTTTCTGGACGTACAAGCAGGAGTTGTTTTCTGGTAAGGAAAGTCACAATTGCGCTCCCATTGTCATACACAGGGCAAATAGCCCTGGCGTCTCTTCCCAGCATGTACAGTGTATTGGACTGAAGAGGATCTACTGTTCTTGTCAGTTTCCTAAGCACAATTGAACTAGATACGGCCATGTGTGTAGGAAGCACAGTTCTTTTGTTCTGAGCAAGCTCACTGTTCTAGCCCTATATGAAACACAGTAGAGTAGAAGAGTGCTCTTTTCTCAAAAGCAGAGTGTGTTTCTTGTAAGGCAAGATAGCGTTTGCTTCCCAGACCTAAATGGAGTTGAATCACATGCAGTTTCTGGTCCTACAAGCAAGAATTGTTTTCTTGTAAGAAGAGTCACTATTGTGCTCCCATTGCCGTACACAGTGCAAATAGCACTCGCGTCTGTTCGCAGCAAGTACAGTGTATTGGACTGAAGAGGAGCTACTGTTCTTGTCAGTTTCCTAAGCAGACTTGAACTAGATATGGCCCGTGTGTGTAGGAAGCACAGTTCATTTGTTCTGAGCAAGCTCACTGTTTGGACCCCATAGAAAACACAGTAGAGTAGAAGAGTGCTCTTTTCTCAAAAGCTGAGTGTGTTTCTTGTAAGGCGAGCTAGCTTTTGTTTCCCAGTCCTAAATGGAGTTGAATCCCATGCAGTTTCTGGTCCTACGAGCAAGAGTTGTTTTCTGGTAAGAAGAGTCACTATTGTGCTCCCATTGCCATATACAGTGCAAATAGCACTGGCGTCTGTACCCAGCATGTACAGTGTATTGGACTGAAGAGGATCTACTGTTCTTGTCAGTTTCCTAAGCAGAATTGAACTAGACATGGCCCGTGTTTGTAGGAAGCACAGTTCTTTTGTTTTGAGCAAGCTCACTGTTTGGACCCCATAGTAAACACAGTATAGAAGATGTGTGCCCTATTCTCAAAAGCAGAGCGTGTTTCTCGTAAGGCGAGCTAGTGTTTGTTTCCTAGTCTTAAATGGAGTTGAACCACATGCAGTTTCTGGTCCTACGAGCAAGAGTTTTTTCTGGTAATAAGAGTCACTATTGCGCTCCCATTGTCATACTCAGGGCAAATAGCACTGGCCTCTGTTCCCAGCATGTACAGTGTACTGGACTAAAGAGGATCTACTGTTCTTGTCAGGTTCCTAAGCAGAGTTGAACTAGATATGGCCCATGTGTGTAGGAAGCACAGTTCTTTTGTACTCAGCAAGCTCACTGTTCTGGCCCTATAGGAAACACAGTAGAGTAGAAGAGTGCTCTTTCCTCAAAAACAGAGTGTGTTTTTTGTAAGGCGAGCTAACCTTTGTTTTGCAGTCCTAAATGGAGTTGAATCACATGCAGTTTCCGTTCCTACGAGCAAGAGTTTTTTTCTGGTAAGGAAAGTCACTATTGCGCTCCCATTGCCATACTCAGTGCAAATAGCATTCGCGTCTGTTCCCAGCAAGCACAGTGTATTGGACTGAAGAGGAGCTACTGTTCTTGTCAGTTTCCTAAGCAGAATTGAACTAGATATGGCCCGTGTGTAGGAAGCACAGTTCTTTTGTTCTGAGCAAGCTCACTGTTCGGACACCATAGGAAACACAGTAGAGTAGAAGAGTGCATTTTTCTCAAAAGCAGAGTGTGTTTCTTGTAAGGCCAGCTAGCGTTTGTTTCCCAGTCCTAAATGGAGATGAAATGCACATGCAGTTTCTGGTCCTACGAGCAAGAGTTGTTTTCTGGTAAGAAGAGTCACTATTGCGCTCCCTTTGCCATACACAGTGCAAATAGCCCTCGCGTCTGTTCCCAGCAAGTACAGTGTATTGGACTGAAGAGGAGCTACTGTTCTTGTCAGTTTCCTAAGCAGAGTTGAACTAGATATGGCCCATGTGTGTAGGAAGCACAATTCTTTTGTACTCAGCAAGCTCACTGTTCTGGCCCTATAGGAAACACAGTAGAGTATAAGAGTGCTCTTTCCTCAAAAGCAGAGTGTGTTTTTTGTAAGGCGAGCTAGCGTTTGTTTCGCAGTCCTAAATGGATTTGAATCACATGCAGTTTCCGTTCCTACGAGCAATAGTTGTTTTCTGGTAAGGAAAGTCACTATTGTGCTCCCTTTGCCATACACAGTGCAAATAGCACTGGCGTCTGTACCCAGCATGTACAGCGTATTGGACTGAAGAGGATCTACTGTTCTTGTCAGTTTCCTAAGCAGACTTGAACTAGATATGGCCCGTGTGTGTAGGAAGCACAGTTCATTTGTTCTGAGCAAGCTCACTGTTCGAACCCCATAGGAAACACAGTAGAGTAGAAGAGTACTCTTTTCTCAAAAGCAGAGTGTGTTTCTTGTAAGGCGATCTAGCGTTTGTTTCCCAGTCCTAAATGGAGTTGAATCACATGCAGTTTCTGGTCATACGTGCAAGAGTTGTTTTCTGGTAAGAAGAGTCACTATTGTGCTCCCATTGTCACACACGGGGCAAATAGCACTGGCGTCTCTTCCCAGCATGTACAGTCTATTGGACTGAAGAGGTTCTACTGTTCTTTTCAGTTTCCAAAGCAGAATTGAACAAGATATGGCCCGTGTCTGTAGGAAGCACAGTTCTTTTGTTCTGAGCAAGCTCACATTTCGAACCCCATAGGAAACACAGTAGAGTAGAAGAGTGCATTTTTCTCAAAAGCTGAGTGTGTTTCTTGTAGGCGAGCTAGCGTTTGTTTCCCAGTCCTAAATGGAGATGAAATACACATGCAGTTTCTGGTCCTACGAGCAAGAGTTGTTTTCTGGTAAGAAGAGTCACTATTGTGCTCCCATTGTCATACACAGTGCAAATAGCCCTTGCGTCTGTTCCCAGCAAGTACAGTATTGGACTGAAGAGGAGCTACTGTTTTTGTCAGTTTCCTAAGCAGAGTTGAACTAGATATGGCCCGTGTGTGTAAGAAGCACAGTTCTTTTGTTCTGAGCAAGCTCACTGTTCGGACCCTATAGGAAACACAGTAGAGTAGATGAGTGCTCTTTTCTCAAAAGCCGAGTGTGTTTAGTGTAAGGCGAGCTAGCGTTTGTTTTGCAGTCCTAAATGGATTTGAATCACATGCAGTTTCTGGTCCTACAAGCAAGAGTTGTTTTCTGGTAAGAAGAGTCACTATTGTGCTCCCATTGCCATACACAGTGCAAATAGCACTCGCATCTGCTCTCAGCAAGTACAGTGTATTTGATTGAAGAGGAGCTACTGTTCTTGTCAATTTCCTAAGCAGACTTGAACTAGATATGGCCCGTGTGTGTAGGAAGCACAGTTCATTTGTTCTGAGCAAGCTCACTGTTCGGACCCCATAGGAAACACAGTAGAGTAGAAGAGTACTCTTTTCTCAAAAGCAGAGTGTGTTTCTTGTAAGGCGAGCTAGCTTTTGTTTCCCAGTCGTAAATGAAGTTGAATCACATGCAGTTTCTGTTCCTATGAGTAGAGTTGTTTTTTGGTGAGAAGAGTCACTATTGCGCTCCCATTGCCATACACAGTGCAAATAGCACTTGCGTCTCTTCCAATCAAGTACAGTGTATTGGACTGAAGAGGAGATACTGTTCTTGTCAGTTTCCTGAGCAGAGTTGAACTAGATATGGCCCGTGTGTATAGGAAGCACAGTTCTTTTGTTCTGAGCAAACTAACTTTCTGGCCCTATAGGAAACACAGTAGATTAGATGAGTGCTCTTTTCTCAAAAGCAGAGTGTGTTTCTTGTAAGGTGAGATAGCGTTTGTTTCCCAGTCCTAAATGGCGTTGAATCACATGCAGTTTCTGGACGTACAAGCAGGAGTTGTTTTCTGGTAAGGAAAGTCACAATTGCGCTCCCATTGTCATACACAGGGCAAATAGCCCTGGCGTCTCTTCCCAGCATGTACAGTGTATTGGACTGAAGAGGATCTACTGTTCTTGTCAGTTTCCTAAGCACAATTGAACTAGATACGGCCATGTGTGTAGGAAGCACAGTTCTTTTGTTCTGAGCAAGCTCACTGTTCTAGCCCTATATGAAACACAGTAGAGTAGAAGAGTGCTCTTTTCTCAAAAGCAGAGTGTGTTTCTTGTAAGGCAAGATAGCGTTTGCTTCCCAGACCTAAATGGAGTTGAATCACATGCAGTTTCTGGTCCTACAAGCAAGAATTGTTTTCTTGTAAGAAGAGTCACTATTGTGCTCCCATTGCCGTACACAGTGCAAATAGCACTCGCGTCTGTTCCCAGCAAGTACAGTGTATTGGACTGAAGAGGAGCTACTGTTCTTGTCAGTTTCCTAAGCAGACTTGAACTAGATATGGCCCGTGTGTGTAGGAAGCACAGTTCATTTGTTCTGAGCAAGCTCACTGTTCGGACCCCATAGAAAACACAGTAGAGTAGAAGAGTGCTCTTTTCTCAAAAGCTGAGTGTGTTTCTTGTAAGGCGAGCTAGCTTTTGTTTCCCAGTCCTAAATGGAGTTGAATCACATGCAGTTTCTGGTCCTACGAGCAAGAGTTGTTTTCTGGTAAGAAGAGTCACTATTGTGCTCCCATTGCCATACACAGTGCAAATAGCACTGGCGTCTGTACCCAGCATGTACAGCGTATTGGACTGAAGAGGATCTACTGTTCTTGTCAGTTTCCTAAGCAGAGTTGAACTAGATATGGCCCGTGAGTGTAGGAAGCACAGTTCTTTTGTTCTCAGCAAGCTCATTGTTTGGAACCATTAGGAAACACAGTAGAGTAGAAGAGTGCTCTTTTCTCAAAAGCAGAGTGTGTTTCTTGTAAGGCGAGCTAGCTTTTGTTTCCCAGTCCTAAATGGAGTTGAATCACATGCAGTTTCTGGTCCTACGAGCAAGAGTTGTTATCTGGTAGGAAGAGTCACTATTGTGCTCCCATTGTCATACACAGTGCAAATAGCCCTTGCGTCTGTTCCCAGCAAGTACAGTGTATTGGACTGAAGAGGAGCTACTGTTTTTGTCAGTTTCCTAAGAAGAGTTGAACTAGATAGGACCTGTTTGTGTAGGAAGCACAATTCTTTTGTTCTGAGCAAGCTCACTGTTTGGACCCCATTGGAAACACAGTAGAGTAGATGTGTGCCTTATTCTCAAAAGCAGAGCGTGTTTCTTGTAAGGCGAGCTAGTGTTTGTTTCCCAGTCCTAAGTGGATTGAATAAATTGCAGTTTCTGGTCCTACCAGCAAGAGTTGTTTTCTGGTAAGAAGAGTCACTATTGTGCTCCCATTGTCACACACAGGGCAAATAGCACTGGCGTCTCTTCCCAGCATGTACAGTCTAGTGGACTGAAGAGGTTCTACTGTTCTTTTCAGTTTCCAAAGCAGAATTGAACAGGATATGGCCCGTGTGTGTAGGAAGCACAGTTCTTTTGTTCTGAGCAAGCTCACATTTTGAACCCCATAGGAAACACAGTAGAGTAGAAGAGTGCATTTTTCTCAAAAGCAGATTGTGTTTCTTGTAAGGCGAGCTAGCGTTTGTTTCCCAGTCCTAAATGGAGATAAAATACACATGTACTTTCTGGTCCTACGAGCAAGAGTTGTTTTCTGGTAAGAAGAGTCACTATTGCGCTCCCTTTGCCATACACAGTGCAAATAGCCCTCGCGTCTGATCCCAGCAAGTACAGTGTATTGGACTGAAGAGGAGCTACTGTTCTTGTCAGTTTCCTATGCAGAGTTGAACTAGATATGGCCCGTGTGTGTAGGAAGCACAGTTCTTTTGTTCTCAGCAAGCTCACTGTTCGGACCCTATAGAAAACACAGTAGAGTAGAAGAGTGCTCTTTTCTCAAAAGCAGAGTGTGTTTCTTGTAAGGCGAGCTAGCGTTTGTTTCCCAGTCCTAAATGGAGTTGAAATACACATGCAGTTTCTGGTCCTACGAGCAAGAGTTTTTTTCTGGTTAGAAGAGTCACTATTGCGCTCCCTTTGCCATACACAATGCAAAAAGCCCTCGCGTCTGTTCCCAGCAGGTACAGTGTATTGGACTGAAGAGGAGCTACTGTTCTTGTCAGTTTCCTAAGCAGAGTTGAACTAGATACGGCCCATGTGTGTAGGAAGCTCAGTTCTTTTGTACTCAGCAAGCTCACTGATCTGGCCCTATAGGAAACACAGTAGAGTAGAAGAGTGCTCTTTCCTCAAAAACAGAGTTTGTTTTTTGTAAGGCGAGCTAGCTTTTGATTCACAGTCCTAAATGGGGTTGAATCACATGCAGTTTCCGTTCCTATGAGCAAGAGTTGTTTTCTGGTAAGGAAAGTCACTATTGTGCTCCCATTGCCAAACACAGTGCAAATAGCACTCGCGTCTGTTCCCAGCAAGTACAGTGTATTGGACTGAAGAGGAGCTACTGTTCTCGTCAGTTTCCTAAGCAAATTTGAACTAGATATGGCCCGTGTGTGTAGGAAGCACAGTTCTTTTGTTCTGAGCAAGCTCACTGTTTGGATCCCATAGGAAACACAGTAGAGTAGAAGAGTGCTCTTTTCTCAAAAGCAGAGTGTGTTTCTTGTAAGGCGAGCTAGCGTTTGTTTCCCAATCCTAAATGGAGTTGAATCACATCCAGGTTCTGGTCCTACGAGCAAGAGTTGCTTTCTGGTAAGAAGAGTCACTATTGTGCTCCCTTTGCCATACACAGTACAAATAGCCCTCGCGTCTGTTCCCAGCAAGTACAGTGTATTGGACTGAAGAGGAGCTACTGTTCTTGTCAGTTTCCTAAGCAGAGTTGAACTAGATATGGCCCATGTGTGTAGAAAGCACAGTTCTTTTGTATTCAGCAAGCTCACTGTTCTGGACCTATAGGAAACACAGTAGAGTAGAAGAGTGCTCTTTCCTCAAAAGCAGAGTGTGTTTTTTGTAAGGCGAGCTAGTGTTTGTTTCGCAGTCCTAAATGGAGTTGAATCACATGCAGTTTCCATATCTACGAGCAAGAGTTGTTTTCTGGTAAGGAAAGTCACTATTGTGCTCCCATTGCCATACACAGTGCAATTAGCACTCGCGTCTGTTCCCAGCAAGTACAGTGTATTGGACTGAAGAGGAGCTACTGTTCTTGTCAGTTTCCTAAGCAGAATTGAACTAGATATGGCCCGTGTGTGTAGGAAGCACAGTTCTTTTGTTCTGAGCAAGCTCACTGTTTGGACCCCATTGGAAACACAGTAGAGTAGAAGAGTGTTCTTTTCTCAAAAGCAGAGTGTGTTTCTTGTAAGGCGAGCTAGCGTTTGTTTCCCAGTCCTAAATCGAGTTGAATCACATACAGTTTCTGGTCCTACGAGCAAGAGTTGTTTTCTGGTGAGAAGAGTCACTATTGCGCTCCCATTGTCACACACAGGGCAAAAAGCACTGGCGTCTGTTCCTAGCATGTACAGTCTATTGGACTGAAGAGGTTCTACTGTTCTTGTCAGTTTCCTAAGCAGAATAGAACAAGATATGGCCCGTGTGTGTAGGAAGCACAGTTCTTTTGTTCTGAGCAAGCTCACTGTTTGGACCCCATAGGAAACACATTAGAGTAGATGTGTGCCCTATTCTCAAAAGCAGAGTGTGTTTCTTGTAATGCGAGCTAGCGTTTGTTTCCCAGTCCTAAATGGAGTTGAAATACACATGCAGTTTCTGGTCTTAGGAGCAAGAGTTGTTTTCTGGTAAGAAGAGTCACTATTGCGCTCCCTTTGTCATACACAGTGCAAATAGTCCTCGCGTCTGTTCCCAGTAAGTACAGTGTATTGGACTGAAGAGGAGCTACTGTTCTCGTCAGTTTCCTAAGCAGAGTTGAACTAGATATGGCCAGTGTGTGTAAGAAGCACAGTTCTTTTGTTCTTAGCAAGCTCACTGTTCGGACACCATAGGAAACACAGTAGAGTAGATGAGTGCTCTTTTCTCAAAAGCCGAGTGTGTTTAGTGTAAGGTGACCTAGCTTTTGCTTCCCACTCCTAAATGGAGTTGAATCACATGCAGTTTCTGGTCCTAAGAGCAAGAGTTGTTTTCTGGTAAGAAGAGTCACTATTGTGCTCCCATTGTCACACACAGGGCAAATAGCACTGGCGTCTATTCCCAGCATGTACAGTCTATTGGACTGAAGAGGTTCTACTGTTCTTGTCAGTTTCCTAAGCAGAATTGAACAAGATATGGCCCGTGTGTGTAGGAAGCACAGTTCTTTTGCTCTCAGCAAGCTCACATTTCGAACCCCATAGGAAACACAGTAGAGTAGAAGAGTGCATTTTTCTCAAAAGCAAAGTGTGTTTCTTGTAAGGCGAGCTAGCGTTTGTTTCCCAGTCCTAAATGGAGATGAAATGCACATGCAGTTTCTGGTCCTACCAGCAAGAGTTGTTTTCTGGTAAGAAGAGTCACTATTGCGCTCCCTTTGCCATACACAGTGCAAATATCCCTCGCGTCTGTTCCCAGCAAGTACAGTGTATTGGACTGAAGAGGAGCTACTGTTCTTGTCAGTTTCCTAAGCAGAGTTGAACTAGATATGGCCCATGTGTGTAGGAAGCTCAGTTCTTTTGTACTCAGCAAGCTCACTGTTCTGGCCCTATAGGAAACACAGTAGAGTAGAAGAGTGCTCTTTCCTCAAAAACAGAGTGTGTTTTTTGTAAGGCGAGCTAGCCTTTGTTTTGCAGTCCTAAATGGAGTTGAATCACATGCAGTTTCCGTTCCTACGAGCAAGAGATTTTTTCTGGTAAGGAAAGTCACTATTGCGCTCCCATTGCCATACTTAGTGCAAATAGCACTCGTGTCTGTTCCCAGCAAGTACAGTGTATTGGACTGAAGAGGAGCTACTGTTCTTGTCAGTTTCCTAAGCAGAATTGAACTAGATATGGCCCGTGTGTAGGAAGCACAGTTCTTTTGTTCTGAGCAAGCTCACTGTTCGGACACCATAGGAAACACAGTAGAGTAGAAGAGTGCATT